>NC_054475.1:16574099-16764099 GCF_017639515.1 Carcharodon carcharias
CAAAGCAGCCCACTTGACTGGCACCACATCCACCACCTTAAACATTCACTCCCTCCACTACTGACACACAGTGACAGCAGTGTGTACCATCCACAACATGCATTCAGCAACTTCCTAAGGCTCCTTCGACAGCACCTTCCAAACCCACAACCACAACCATCTAGAAGGACAAGGGCAGCAGATAGATGGGAACACCACCCCCTGGAAGTTCCCCTCCAAGTCACTCACCATCCTGAGTTGGAAATATATCACCGTTCCTTCACTGTCGCTGGGTCAAATCCTGGAGTCCCTCCCTAACAGCACTGTGGGTGTACCTACACTACGTGGACTGCAGCAGTTCAAGAAGGCAGCTCAACACCACCTTCTCAAGCATAATTAGGGATGGGCAATAAATGTTGGCTTAGCCAGCGACACCCACATCCCATGAATAATTACAAAAAAGCTTTACTCTGTATCTCACTCCTTGCTCTACCAGCCTTGGGAGTGTTTGATGGAGACAATGTAGAGGGAGCTTTATTCTGTATCTAGTCCCTTACCTGGGAGTGTTTGATGGAGACAATGTAGAGGGAGCTTTACTCTGTATCTAGCCCCGTGCTGGGAGTGTTTGGGAGGCATCGTTGGGTGATTCGGCTGCAGTTACACCAGGGCGATGGGAAACAGTATTTGGGGATGAGCAGGGCACAACAGCCCAGCTCTCATCGTGAGTTGTGTGTCTGGGTTCTGCCCTGTACACAAAATGATGCCGCTGCGTTGTGCCACGGGCGATTTCACATACTTCATTTACAAACTAAGGGTCTCCTTCGAACGACAGGCCAGCCCAGAACCCCTCAGTCCAGCCAAACTCAGACCTTAACCCTGATCTACGAGTCGCACAAATCTGGGGCTGATCCACAGCAGAAACAGAGACAAAGAGGGTCCAACTTTAAATGCAAACCCACCCTGAACTTCATTATAAAAGTACCCAGCACTCCCATCAACTCAGCCCGGGAGCTCATTCACACCAGCAAAAATAACCTTCGAAACATCTCAGAACAAGTACAGAGGAAGGCCTGTTACACACCCATTGCAACACTTTGATAAAGCCGAGCGGCTCCTTCAGAGGATTGATGTCCAGTTTAAATGCGGGGAACTTCTGAAATGACAAAGAAATAAAGTTTCAGCAAACCAATAACAGACACGCGCGTCAGAAATACTCTTTAAAAAGTACTTTGCAAACATTTCTGCAGAGTGTCTCGGACCTTGACCGGGGCGACTGCTTCCATTCCGCCAGTCTGCAAAACTGATTTTCTTTTTCCCTTGTGTGGAGAGCACAGATCCTGGTCAGCGGGTGCGGATTCGCGAATCGACCGGAGGAATAAAACGCTTCCGTCCTCCACAAACAAAATACAGAGCAGCGCCAGGGCAGCATGTGACCGCAAACTGAAACTGACTCCGAGCGGGATCGGAGCGACCTCAACTCGTGTTAAAGGTCCGAATCTCTAGGGTCCGTCCAATTAAAAAGTGGGACATTAAAATCTCTCAATGTGGAGCAAACAAAAGCCTTCAAACACTGACATTATTCCAGAGACCCCCAACCCCTGTAAACACTGACATTATTCCAGAGACCCCCACCCCCTGTACACACTGACATTATTCCAGAGACACCCCCCACACCTGTAAACACACATTATCCCAGAGACCCCCACCCCCTGTAAACACTGACATTATCCCAGAGACCCCCACCCCCTGTAAACACTGACATTATCCCAGAGACACCCCCTGTAAACACTGACAATATCCCAGAGAACCCCCACCCCCCCCAAGTAAACACTGACATTATTCCAGAGACCCCCACCCCCTGTAAACACTGACATTATTCCAGAGACCCCCACCCCTCCTTGTAAACACACATTATCCCAGAGACCCCCATCCCCCCAAGTAAACACTGACATTATCCCAGAGAACCCCCACCCCCCCAAGTAAACACTGACATTATCCCAGAGACCCCCCACCCCCCAAGTAAACACACATTATCCCAGAGAACCCCCACCCCCCAAGTAAACACTGACATTATCCCAGAGACCCCCACCCCGCCTGTAAACACACATTATCCCAGAGACCCCCACCCCCCCGTAAAGACTGACATTATCCCAGAGACCCCCAACCCCCTTGTAAACACACATTATCCCATAGACCCCCCCCCCCCCATAAAGACTGACATTATCCCAGAGACCCCCACCCCCCCTGTAAAGACTGACATTATCCCAGAGACCCCTACCCCGGGTAAACACACATTATCCCAGAGACCCCCCACCCCCTGTAAACACTGACATTATTCCAGAGACCCCCGCCCCCAGTAAACACTGACATTATCCCAGAGACCCCCATCCCCCCTGTAAACACTGACAATATCCCAGAGACCCCCACCCCCTGTAAACACTGACAATATCCCAGAGACCCCCACCCCCTGTAAACACTGACATTATCCCAGAGACCCCCACCCCCTGTAAACACTGACATTATCCCAGAGACCCCCACCCCCCCAGTAAACACTGACATTATCCCAGAGACCCCCACACCCTGTAAACACTAACATTATCCCAGAGACCCCCACCCCCCGGTAAACACTGACATTGTTCCAGAGACGCCCACCCCGGGTAAACACTGACATTATCCCAGAGACCCCACCCCCCACCCCCCTGTAAACACTAAAATTCTCCCAGAGACCCCCTCCCTGCACTGTAAACACTGACATTATCCCAGAGACCCCCACCCCCCCAGTAAACACTGACATTATCCCAGAGACCCCCACCCCCTGTAAACACTGACATTATCCCAGAGACCCCCACCCCCCGGTAAACACTGACATTGTTCCAGAGACGCCCACCCCGGGTAAACACTGACATTATCCCAGAGACCCCACCCCCCACCCCCCTGTAAACACTAACATTCTCCCAGAGACCCCCTCCCTGCACTGTAAACACTGACATTATCCCATGGACCACCCTCACCCCCTGTAAACACTGACATCAACATAGGAACCCCCTAAAAATACTGAATCGACACAGCTATCCTTTGCAAATATTGTAATGTGCCCAGGAACCCTGGCTGACACCATCTTAAGGGTTTATTTGCAGGTATTGACATAACCCCCACCCCTACCTTCTGGGAACCCTAAATATATGGAACCATGCCCAGGGACCCCTGTAAATAGTACACATCTGGTAAGCCCTTTCGAATGTTTACAGTCTGCTAGGAGCCCCCTCACTTTGTAAGGATTTACATTCGCAGTATTAGCTTCCAAAAGACAGTGTCAAGCGCTAAACTGTCCTCATTGTCGAGAGTTTTTATTTTTAAATAGTAATCATGGTAAGTGTACAGCTTGCAGCCCTTGGAGTCTGCTCCTGGCCATTGAAATTATATCAGCTCAGTCCTCTTTGTGTTTATATTTCACTCACTGGTTTGTCCTGTTTGACTTCTGCGGGTCCAGAGGTTTTAGAAGGTTGTTCCCAGCAGTACCGCCTCATTGGTGGATGAATCAGACCTCCGACATCCGTTTGTATCAGTAACTGGAATAAAAACATAGAGTCTTATGGTGCAAATCACAAAAATAACGGGCTTACAGGCTGACAATGAAAGAAATCCCGTTACCCTGTCGCCTACTGGGCTCCCCCACAGAGAACACTCTAACTTGCACTTATAATATGACTGATGTAATAAGGCATCGTAACATGACAGAAGTGTTTTCAAACTAAAATTGACATCAAGTACATGAGGAGATCAGGAAGAACAAACATTTGGTCAAAGAGGTAGGTTTTAAGGAGTGTCTTGAAAGAGGAGAGAGGCAGAGAGGTTCAGGGAGAGAATTCCAGAGATTTTGGCTCTGGGAAGTTAAAGACTCTAACGCCAGAAGCAGAGAAGTTTAAAGTTGGGGGTGTACAAGAAGCCAAAATTAGAGGTGTGCAAATACCTTGGAGTTTTGTAGGGCTGGAGGAGATTACAGAGATAGGGAGATGTGAGGCCATGGAGGGATTTGAACATGATGAGAATTTTAAAACCTGAGGCATTGCTGGAGCAGGTTAGCAAGCCCAGGGGATGATGGGTGAATGGAACTTGGTGTAAGTCAGGATTTGGGAAGCAGAGTTTTAGATGAGCTTAAGTTTATGGAGGTGGAAGTGGGAGATTGGCTAGGACATCATTGAAATAGTCAAGTCTGGTAGTAAAAAAGGTGTGGATGAGGGTTTCAGTGACAGCTGAGCTATAAGACATAAATATGGGCATGTTAAGCAAGTGGAAATAGGCTGGTTTTGGTGATGGAAAGGACCATAAGATGAAATCAGTGATGCATTCCATGGCCAAATAGCTGACTGGATGTGACCCATGAAAGTGAACTGCCAGCCAGATGAGGGATTGGATAGCACTGCTGGCCATGCAGTCAGAGCACAGGAAACATAACCAGCTTCATGAGAGGAGGGGGGAGGCTAGAGAAATCAGGCTGTCTGTTCAAAAAAGGTGGGAGTGACAAGGTTTTGTTGGGAGAAAACTTCCTGCTGTCAAAACCAATGTTAATAACATTAAGTTCAGTTAAGTCAAACAATAGAGGTACTCTCGATATATACATTGGGGTTAATCTTTGACCCCCAATATGATGACAGGCCCCATGCAGAAGGCTGTGGAGTCGAGGTCTATTTCAGAGACAAGAATCTGTAATCCAGGCTGACATTTCCAATGCAATACTGAGGGAGTGCTGCATTGTCAGAGGTGTTATCTTTTAAGTGAGATGTTAAATCAAGGCCCTCTTGGACAGAAGTAAAAGATCCCATGGCTACTTTTTTGATGAAAAGCAGGGGCTTTCTCCCAGTGTCCTGAGCCAATTTTTATCCTATAACCAACATCATTAAGGGCATTTTCTTGTAGTTTATCTCCTTGCTATGTGTGGGAGCTTGCTGTGCACCAATTGGCTGCTGAATTTCCTACATTACAACAGTGACTGTACTTCAAGTCCTGAAAGGTGCTATAGAAATGAAAGTCACTCTTTAAAAATGTTGTAGGGGCTCAATAGGGTTGATGTCAAAATGATGTTTTCACTTGAAGAGAGAACAAATTAAAGGCCTATAAATATAAATTACTAATAAATCGAATTGGGGATTCAGGAGAAACTTTTTTCACCAGAGTGGTGAGAATACAGAACTCGCTGCTATAAAGAATGGTTGAGGCAAATAGCTTAGGTGCATTTATGGGAAAGCTCAGAATGTGAGGTTATGTTGAGTTGAGGAGGGGTGGGGGGAGGGTTATGTAGAGCAGAAACACTAGCATAGGTCAGCTGGGCTGAATGGCCTGTTTCTCTGCTATGGACATGATGTAGCTTGATGGTTTGTGATTGATGGATTGTCCAATGAGGAGAGATTGAGTAGACTAGGGGTATATTCACCGGCATATAGAAGAATGAAAGGTGATCTCACTGAAATATATAAAATACTGAGAAAATGTTTCCCCTGGTTGAGTAATCTAGATTCGAGAACAAGAGGGCACAGTCTCAGAATAAGGGGTCAGCCATTTAGGACTGAGATGAGGAGAAATTTCTTCAAAGGGATGTGATTCTTTGGAATTCTCTACCCCAGAGAGCTGTGAATGTTCAGTTGAGGAGTATGTTTAAGATAGAAGTTGCTAGAATTTTGGATATTAAGGGATATGGAGATAGTGTGGGGAGGTGGAATTGAGGTACAAGATCAGCCAATATCTTGTTGAATGGCAGAGCAGGTTCAAAGAGTGAAATGGACTCCCCCAGCTATTCCTTGTTTTCTTTTGGTTGGAGAAAGTGCACCACATGGTGGAACACAATAGTATAACAGCAATTGGCAGTTCTTGTTGAGCTATCTCGCTGAGGTTCCAGGTGCTGATAATAAAAAGACTTGATCCATCTCCTTCTCCCAACTCCATTATGTTTCTCCTTCCCTCCTCTGCCTTGGTTACTCATTGAATAAGAGAGGAGGCCTTTGCTGACTCCACTTGGATGCAGTGGAGGGACGACTCATCAGTGTTGGGTTTTGAGTTTGAACTGTAACTCGGCATGGGCAACTGGGAAGTGGGTGAGAGTAAGTTTAGTGGCAGCTGTGGTTCAGTGGCAGCTCCCTTGCCTTTGAGTCAATAAGGCTGTGGGTTCAAGTTCCGCTCCAGAAACTCGAACGCAGGATCCAGACTTACACTTTGGTATTAGTATTGAGGGAGTGCTGTACTATCAGAGGTGCCATCTTTTAGAAGAGATGTTTAACTGATTACCTTCTTTCCTCAAGTGGATTGAAACTCCTTGAAGAATAGGGGAATTCTCTCTGTTGTCCGGCCCGATATTTATTCCTCAACCAACATCAGTAAAACAGCTGAAGGTTGTCAACAATCTGGTTCATCACCGTAATCACTAATACGCCCATTTGCTTCCAAAAGGTAGTAAATCCTGTCACTAAGAATCTTCTCCAATAATTTCCCTACCACTGACGTAAGGCTCACCGGCCTGTAATTTCCTGGATTGTCCCTGCTTCCCTTCTTAAACAATGGAACAGCATTGGCCATTCTCCAGTCCCCTGGGACCTCACCCGTAGCCAGTGAGGATACGAAGATTTCTGTCAAGGCCCCAGCAATCTCCTCCCTTGCTTCCCTCAGTACTCTGGGATTGATCCCATCTGGCCCTGGGGACTTATCCACCTTTAATATTCTTCAAGACGCCTAACACCTCCTTTTTTTTGATCTCAACATGATCCAGGCTATCTACACACTCTTCCCTAGACAAATCGACCGCTAAGTCCTTCTCTTTGGTGAATACTGATGAGAAGTATTCATTTAGTATCTCTCCCATTTCTTCTGTCTCCACACACAGATTCCCACCTCCGTCCCTGGGTAGGCCTACCCTTTCCCTGGCTCCCCTCTTGCTTTTTACATATGTAAAAAAGGCCTTGGGATTTTCCATAATCCTGATTGCCAGTGACTTTTCATGACGCCTTTTAGCCCTCCTGACTTCTTGCTTAACTTTCTTCCTACTTTCATTATATTCTCCACAGGCTTCATCTGTTCCCAGCCTTCTAGCCCTGCGAATGCTTCCTTTTTCTTTTTGACTAATCTCACAATATCCTTCATTATCCAAGGTTCCTGAAACTTGCCATGCTTATCCTTCATCCTAGCAGGAACATGCCAGTCCTGAATTCTTATCAACTGACGTTTGAAAGCCCCCCACATGTCAGTTGTTGATTTGCCCTCAAACATCCGCCTCCGGTCTAGATTCCTCAGTTCCTGCCCAATATTGTTATAATTAGCCTTCCCCCAATTAAGCACCTTAACCCGAGGACTCCTGTTATCCTTATCCACCAGTACCTTGAAACTTACTGAATTATGGTCACTTTTCCCAAAATGCTCCCCTACTGAAACTTCGACCACCTGGCTGGGTTCATTCCCTAATACCAGGTCCAGTATTGCCCCTTCCCTAGTTGGACTATCTACATATTATCTCAGGAAGCCCTCTGGAGGCACCTTACAAATTCTGCACCATCCAAACCCCTAGCACTTAGTGATTCCCAGTCAATATAGGGAAAGTTAAAATTACCCACTACAACAACCCTATTGATTTTACATCTTTTCAAAATCTGCCTAGTGATATTCCCCTTAACCAGCAGTGCAACTCCCCCACCTCTTCCACATCCCTCTCTATCCTGCCTGAAACACCTAAACCCTGGAACATTTATCTGCCAATCCTGTCCATCCTTCAACCAAGTCTCTATAATAGCAATAACATCATAGTCCCAAGTACTAATCCAAGCTCTAAGCTCTCTGCCTTGCCTGTTATACTTCTTGCATTGAAACAATGCATTTCAGACCCCCAGTCCCACTGTGTTCAGTAATTTCTCCCTGCCTGCCCTTCCTCTTAGTCCTACTGGCCATATTCACAGGTTCCCAGACATTTATTTCACCTGCTGACCTATTGCTCCGGTTCCCACTCCCCTGCCATACTAGTTTCAACCCTCCCGAGTGATACTAGCAAACCTCGCAGCCAGGATATTCGTGCCCCTCCAGTTTAGATGCAACACGTCCTTCTTGTACAGGTCCAACCTGCCTCAGAAGAGATCCCAATGATCCAGATATCAGAAACCCTCCCTCCTACACCATTTGAAATCGCACGGGATCAGAGGTGAGCTGGCAAGATGGATAAAGAATTGGCTTGGGCATAGAAGACAGAGGGTAGCAGTGGAAGAGTGCTTTTCTGAATGGAGAGCTGTGACTAGTGGTTTTCCGCAGGGATCAGTGCTGGGACCTTTGCTGTTTGTAGTATACGTAAATGATTTGGAGGAAAATGTAACTGACCTAATTGGTAAGTTTGCAGATGACACAAAGGTTGGAGGAGTTGCAGATAGTGAACAGGATTGTCAAAGGATACAATGGTTTTAGATTGGTTGGAGACTTGGGCGGAGAAATGGCAGATGGAATTTAATCCGGACAAATGCGAAGTAACGCATTTTGGAAGGTCTAATACAAGCAAGAATTATACAGTAAATGGCAGAACCCTTAAGTGCATTGACAGGCAGAGGGATCTTGGGGTACAGTTCCATAGGTCACTGAGAGTGGCAAGGCAAATGGATAAGGTAGTCAGGAAGGCATATGGCATGTTTGCCTTCATCGGCAGGGGTATTGAGTATAAAAGCTGAGAAGTCATGCTGCAGCTGTATAGAACCTTGGTTAGGCCACACTTGGAATATTGCGTGCAATTCTAGTCGCAACATCACCAGAAGGATATGGGGGTGTTGGAGAGGGTGCAGAGGAGGTTTACCAGGATGCTGCCTGGTCTGGAGGTTATTAGCTATGAGCAGAGGTTGGAGAAACTCGGATTGTTCTCACTAGAGCGACGGAGATTGAGGGGTGACTTGATAGAAGTTTACAAAATTATGAGTGGCATGGATAGAGTAGATAGTAAGAGGCTTTTTCCCAGGGTGAACGAGTCAATTACTAGGGGACATAGATTTACGATGAGAGGAGAAAACTATAGAGGAGATGTGCGGGGCAAGTTTTTTACACAGAGGGTAGTGAGTGTCTGGAATTCGCTGCCAGAGGAGGTGGTGGAAGCAGGTACGATAGTGGTGTTTAAGAGGCAGCTTGACAAATACATTAATAGGATGGGAATAGAGGGAAATGGACCCTGGAAGTGCAAAATGTTTAGTTGACGGGCAATATGATCGGCGCAGGCTTGGAGGGCCGAAGGGCCTGTTCCTGTGCTGTACTTTTCTTTGTTCTTTATAATAAATAGCATACACAATATTTTAACCTTAAGTGTTTTGCCATTGATTCATAAGCAATCAGCCCAGCCTGAGCTTGCTTGATAAGGCCATTGATAGGAAATGAGCTCTGCAACACACAGTGACAGGCTATTAACTAGAGATAGTGAAGGATATTTTGTCTTGGCTCAGCGACAGCACTCTTGCCTTCTACATAAGGTTGTGGGTTCAAACTTCTTTCCAAGACTTAAGTATATAATCTCATTGACACTTCAGCATAGCACTGTTAGATATTGTCCTTTGAATGAGGCATTAAACTGGGGTCTCATCTTCCCCCTTGGGTAGGTGTAAAGGGTTCAATGGCACATTTACCTGTCAATCAACATCGCTAAAACCATTTAAGACAATTGGCAAAAGAACCAAGAGGAAGATGAGAGGAAGTTTCTTTCAGGGTAATAGAGTAAAAAGGGCAGAGAACTGGAACTAATTAGATAGCTCTTTCAAAGAGCCAGGCCAGCACAGGATCGATGGGCCAAATGCCCTCCTGTGCTGTCTAATTCTATTTAATTCATCATTTACATCATTGCCAAGAGTATTTTTAGTTACCGAGTTTCACTACATCTCAGCAATGGCTGCACCACATTGACTGACAGCACTTCATTGACTTGCAGCTGTCCATTGCTGCAGAAAGTGTACTTGGAACAAAGTGTTGTATATTCATATTTATAAATGACACTAAAGTAGAAGCAAAGTAAGCTATGTGAATGGAGGAGGTAGTTACAAATGGACATTGACAAACTAAATGAGGGGCAAGACTGTGGCAGATGCAGTTTAATGTAAGAAATGTGAAGTCATCCACTTGGGGTCAGAGAAAGACCAGTCAGTTTTACTTTAATAGTGAGAAGCTAGGAGCTGTGGAGGAACAAAGGTATTTAGGGTTCGTGTGCAGAAATCAATAATGGATGTCATGAAAATATAATAATTTTCATAATATTGTGATTTAGTGTAATAGTGGAGTTTAGATAGTATGTGCGTGTGGGATTTAATTGAATTGGAGACTGTTGGTCTGAAGGCTTTGAGTCATCAAAAAGGAAGCTAGGTTTGAAATGCTAAAGACGTAAGCATGGCTGAAGTTTTAGAATGTGAGGTGTAAGGAAAATTTGTATTTTTAGATAAACCAGAACAGCTTGAATTTCAAAGAGATGGTAAGATGTTGCACCTAGCCAGAAGAAGCTAAGCTAAACAGTGTGTTTATTTTTCTCAAAGGTTACTGATAAAATCAGTTCTATGAGAGATTTGTATTATGAAAAAAGTAAAGTTGCAAAGACATATGGGAACAATGGAATTTGCATTAAAAAGGGAGAAACACATATAAAGGAGCTGATTCTATGTATCAGAGGAGAGGGCTTCTAAGATCTAACACAAGTGTGAAAAGCCTTCCGCCTCTATGCATCAAGTTGCTATCTACAGGAACCGAAGCTGAGAAAATTCACTTTGAATTCTCCTATCCAAGGTATTGTGTGGCTTTGCCTGGGTCTGTTTAAAGATATTGATTTTTACAGTTGCCTTAATGGGGGTGTACTGGGAGCAAGAATAATTAGGAGTTTTAGGAGTTATTATAATAGTAATTTGTAGACCTATGTATGTGCTTGAAATCTTTTCTTTTGTTAATGTTTAATTTAGTTTTGTAAAAAATCTCTAAGTCTCGGGCTTATTACTACTGAATTCAAGGCATGCATCTAGAAATAAAATACAAATTGCAAAATTATTATGATCACGTGATCAAGTTTCCCTTGTGGATTTGCTCCGCTTGGCACACATCATTTGTTGCATCATAACAAATTGGTTGCTCTTTGCAGGATATTTGAAATTCTTGATTGGTTTGGAGTCGGTGAATCTTAAGGTTACAAGTTCGAGAAGTGCTTTGAATTCAGGAGTTGGTGTAAAGTATTTTTGACGTGGCGAGACTGCAAAAATGGCTGTATTCATAGCTAAAACTTTTTTGGAAGTAGAAAATAAAACTCAGCATTACAAAAAGTATCTAACGGTAAGTTAACAGAGTTGATGCAGAAAAGGTGCAATTGAGGTTACCCGTAGGGGCAAAGAAAGCAGACATAGTTGAAGTGACGGCACATCATTTAAAATTGGAAGGGAACTAGAGACCACATTCTCCAGGGGATGGGTCAGTTGAGTTGGCTAAGATCCAGTTGCAAATGAAGCAATCTGAATATGGAAAGGAAATGAAAAAACTTGAACTAGAGGCAGAAAAAAAAGAAAAGGAAAGAGGAAGGGCATTCCAAAGGAAATTGGCAGAAAGGCAGGAGAGAGAAAAAAAACAGGAATGGGAATTCAAAATGGCAAGGTTAGAAAAGGAAGAAAGAGAGAAGGAAAGAAAAAGAATCAGCTTAAAAAGCTGGATTTTAAAAAAGAGATCTCAGATGCTGAGGAAAGTTTTGATAATGAGAAAACCTTTAACCTAAAACCCAGTGGGGAGATATTTAGATTTGTTCCAGCTCTTCCTAAGTTTGAGGAAAGAGATGTTGAAGCATTCTTTATTTCATTTGAGAAGATAGCTAAACAGATGAAATGGCCACAAGAAAACTGGACATTGTTGTTTCAATCTAGGTTAGCAGGTATAGCACATGAGGTTTATGCTTCACTGTCAGAAGAAATGTCAGTGGGCTATGATATGGTAAAAAAAGACTATTTTGATTCATGAGGACATACAGGCAGAAATTTAAGAATTTGAGAAAACAGCAAAGGCAAAGTTATATTGCATTTGAGAGCACAAAACAAAGTAAATTTTGACTGGTGGATACAGGCATTAAAGGTAGAGGACATATGCAGATATTAAAAGTAATTCTTTTGGAAGAATTTAAAGATTCAATTCCTTCAGTGGTGACAGCTCATGTGGAGGAACAGAGGGTTGAAATGGTAAGACAAGCAGCAGAGGTAGCTGATGATTATGAATTAGTTATTAGTAATAGACCTAAACCTTTTTCCACTATCCTTTTAAATCAGAGAAGGATAAAAAGTGGAAAAGTGAAAAGAAAGTGGGTAGTCTGGGAAGAGAAGGAATAGGTGGAAATTCTCAGGATGTTTTTTCTCAATTAAAAGGAAGGTGTTAAGGGTTGAAGTGACACTCAAAAATTGCAGTGTTTTCATTGTAATAAAGTTGGGCACACAAAGTCAATGTGTTAGAAATTACAGGGCAAATCTGTTATTTTAGGTAATGGTATAGCTGAGTCACAGATGTGAGTGATGCCTATGGCAGTTGAGCAGCCTGTAGAGGTGTTTTCAACATAAATGTTGCAGAAAAAGCTTCCTGGGTTGTTTCCAGATTGTGTGATAACAAGATCACAGGCTTTCAGGTTGAAACAGGAAGAACAGGAAGTTAAAAGGCAGTGGGAAGGTGTTGAAGTCCAGTTAACCTACACTGTTTTTGATAAGATTGTTCGGGAAGAAATAATGGAGAATAATGCAGCTGAGGTATTTAGCTCAAGGCAGTTAGTAGAGTTAGAGAAAAAGGATCTACAAATAAAAAAGTTATATCAGACAACTTACTCAGAAACAGAGGCAGAATGTATTTCAGAATGTTAATACCTTAAGGGTAATGTGTTACTGAGAAAGTGGTGGCCATATCATGTTTCAGCAGATGAAAACTGGATGGAAGTGCATCAGATTGTTATACTATTTGGATATAGAAATGAGATCCTGAGAAAAGCTCATGAAATTCCAATGGGGGGGACATTTAGGAATTAGAAAGACACAGGTGAAAATACAAAAACATTTTTATTGGCCTGGATTGCATGCAGATGTAGTCACACATGTCAGGTGATAGGGAAACCACACACAGTGATTAAGCCAGCACCTTTAATTCCAATTCCAGCATTTAAATAACCTTTTACTAGGGTCATGATTGATTGTAGGACCCCTCCCCAAGACTAAAAGTGGAAATCAGTCCTTACTGACAATAATAGATGTGTCTACAAGATTTCCTGAAGTGATACTTTTGAGAAATATTACAACACAGAAAATTGTGGAGGAGTTGACAAAATTTTTCATAAGGAATGGTTTACAAATCAGACCAGGGTTCATATTTCATGTCACTGTTGTTAAGGAAGTAATGAACAGTTTGGGGATAAAACAGTTTAAGTCAACAGCTTATCATCCTGAATCACAAGGGGCTTTGGAAAGATGGCCTCAAACTTTAAAAACTGTGATGAGGGTGCATAGTTAGGACTATCCACGGGATTGGGATAGGAGATTACCATTCTTGTTATTTGCTATTAGGGATGCTTCTAATAAATCAACTGGATTTAGTCCTTTCGAACTAGTCTATAGTCATGAGGTAAGTGGACCACTGAAATTGATTCATGAGAAATTGGTGGGTCAAAATTCTAAAACTACCCTCCTGGATTAGGTATCAAACTTCAGAGAAAGATTGGACAGAGCATGTGAGTTATCTAGGGAACACTTAAAGATATCACAGCAAGTGATGAAAGTGAAGGCAGACAGGAAAGCTACAGCTCATAGTTTTGTTGTTAGGGAAAATGTACTAGTTCTGTTACCAGTACTCGGTGACTTGTTAAAGGCAAGGTTTAGTGGACCTTACAGGATTGAAAAGAAACTGAGTGAAGTAAATTATTTAATAAATACTCTAGATAGAAGGAAGAAGCAGAGGGTATGTCATGTAAATATGCTTAAAAGGTACTTTGACCAGGAAGAGCACCAAAAGGGGGTATTAGTGGTGGTAGATAAAGAGAAAGTGGTAAAAATAAAAGATCCTGAAATTGATTTTCCTTTAATCTAATTGGATAATGAGGGGGTACTTGAAATTTTAAATATAATATTGAGTTATCTTCCAGATAAGTGTCAAAGTGATTTGGAGAAGCTATTGCAGTCATACAAAGCTATTTGTGGGAATAAACTGGGGAGGACAAATTTAGCTATACGTCATATGTATAGAAGTTTCATCTTCAATAAGGCAAAATCCTTACAGATTAAATCCAGCAAAGTTATCACAAGTACAAAAAGAAATTGAATTCATGCTTCAAAATGACATTATTGAGTTTAGTTGCAGTAACTAGAGTTCGCCTATTGTGATGGTACCAAAACCGGATGGAAAGCAAAGACTGTGTATGGACTATCAAAAGGTGAATGCAGTGACAAAAGCAGATTCATATCCTATACCACGCTTGGAAGATTGCATTGAGAAAGTGGGACAATCAAGGTTTATCACAAAGATTAACTTGCTGAAAGGATATTGGCAAGTACCGTTATCGGAGAGACCAAAGGAGATATTGGCTTTTGTGATGCCAGATGGACTATATCAGTTTAAAGTTATGCCATTTGGTATGAAAAATGCACCTGCAACATTTCAAAGACTGACAAAGTAATTGCAGGACTGAGCAGTTGTGCTGTTTATGTTGACAACTTGATAGTTTTCAGTCAAACGTGGGAGGAGCACTTACAACATCTGGAAGAGTTATTTTGTCAGCTACAAGGGGCTAATTTGGTGATGGGCTTGGCTAAAAGTGAATTTGCAAAAGTTACATATCTTGGCCATACCATTGGACATGGTAAAGTGGCTCCAAGAGATGTAAAAATCAAAGCTATTGTGGATTTCCCATTGCCTACAACAAAACGAGAGATTTTGAGATTTCTGGGCATGAGTGGGTTTTACTGGAAATTTGCACCAAATTTTAGCCAAGCGGTTGCTCCATTTACTGAGCTATTAAAAAAACCAAGAAGTTTCAATGGACATGGAGTGTCAGAAGGCTTTTGACAGTTTGAAATCCGTATTGACTACAACGCCAGTTTTGGCAGTGCCTAATTATGCCAAGTAAGTTAAGTTGGCTGTTGATGCAAGTGATGCAGGCATTGGGGCCGTACTGTTACAAGAAGATGAAACTGGAATTGAGAAACCAACTGGGTATTAGTCACGGAAGTTGAATGTACAACTGAGAGGATATTCAATGATTGAAAAGGAGACTCTGGGTCTGGTGTTAGTGTTGCAGCATTTTGAGATTTACATTGCAAACAATTCATCAGAAACATTTGGTCAGACAGACGGCAATCCTTTAAAATTTCTGGACAAATTTTGAGACAGAAGTGCAAGGCTATTCAGATGGACTTTATTACTGCAACTATTTAATCTACAGATTATACACATGGCTGGATGAGAAAATCTAATTGCAGATGCATTGTCAAGAGTTTGAAGCTCGAAGCAAAAATTGGACATTTAAAAACCTGGACACTGGATTAAAATGATTTCTGTTGATACCATATGTATTATATGGTAATTCATGCATCTGGTAATATAATAGTGTGAGTTTATAGATAAGTATAGGAGGTAGTATAAGACAGATTAAGAAAATGAAGCCTTCTTTTTAAATTATGACAGTTAATTTTCCCGTAAGGAGAGGGCAGGGGAGGTGGGGGGAGTTCATGAAAATATAATTTTCATAGTATTGTGATTTATTGTAATAGTGGGGTTTGGATAGTATGTGTCTGTGTGGGATTTAATTGAATTGGAGATAGCTGATTTGGAGGCTTTGAGTCATCAAAAAGGAAGCTAGGTTTGAAATACTAAATACATAAACTTGGCTGAAGTTTTAGAATGTGAGGTGTAAGGAAAATTTGCATTTGTTGATAAACCAGAGCAGTTTGAATTTCAAAGAGTTGGTAAGATATTATACTTAGCCAGAAGAAGCTAAGCTAAGCAGTGTGTTTATTTTTCCCAAAGGTTACAGATAAAATTAGTAACATGAAAGATTTATATTATGAGAAAAGTAAGGTTGCAAAGACATATCATAACAATGGAATTTGCATTAAAAAGGTAGAAATATGTATAAAGATGAGGTTATGTGTCAGAGGAGAAGGAATTCTAAGATCTAAAACAAGTGTGAAAAGACTCTCGCCCCTGTGCATCGAGTTGCTATCTATAGAAGCCCAAGCTGAGAAAATTCATTTTGAATTCTCTTATCCAGGCTTTGCCTGGGTCTGTTTAAAGCTATTTGTTTTTACTGTTGCCGTAGCGGGGTATAACTGGGAGCCAGATTAATTAGGAGTTATAATAGTAGTAATTTGTAGACCTATGTATGTGCTTGAAATCTTTTGTTAATAAATGTTTAATTTAGTTTTGTAAAAAATCTCTAAGTCTTGGTGGACTTATTACGACTGAACTCAAGGCACGAACCTTGAAATAAAATACAAATCGCAAAATTGTTGCAAGCTCATGGATTTGATTCACCTGGCACACATCGTCTGCTGCATCACAACATGGACATATCCCAAAAATGACCAAAAGAACTAACAGAATAATGGCCTTTATTTCAAAGAGGTTGGAATACATAAGTGAGGAAGTTAATGCTTCAGTTGCACAGAACCTTGGTCAGACATAATTTGGAGAACTGCCCTTCAATTCTGGGATCACACTTCAAGAATGATGCATGAGCCTAGGAGGGGAGTCTTGCACATTCAGCTGAATAATGCTGTGGTTTAAATTATGAGCATAAGGTTGCATAGACTAGGCCGGCATTACCTTGTGTTTAGAAGATTCATCTGATTGAGGTATATTTCCTTGATGGGAAATCTGGAACAAGGGGGCAGAAACTTAACGTTAGAGCCAGATCATAAAGAAATCTTTCAAAGGGGAATGGAAATTTGGGGACTTCTCTCACTCACCAAACGTGGTGGATGCTGGGAGTCAGTTGGACCTCCTCAGACTGAGGTGGATAGATTTTTTTTTACTGGATACGGTTATCAAAATGTATACCTAGTCTTTCTCCCGCATGCGACCAGAGGAACTATGGGCAGCAAGACTCCGCCGCTGGAGTCTTTGTGGAGTAAAGGTAGGAAAATGGAGTTGAGGTGCAGATCAGCTGGATCAAATTGAATGGCAGAGTAGGAACTGAATGGCCCCCTCCTGTTCCCCAGTGCATTGCGTGGTGAAACTGAGGTGCAAGGAAGACCCCAGGTTTGATTCCTGGTTGGAGTTATCTGAATAACACTGAGGAAGCAGTTAAACCGCTGCAACTGGACAAAACACGTGCCTCCTGCACGTGAGCTGGCAGCATGAGAGGACAGGACACGACTGTGATAGCTTCCAGTGACGAATAGCTCTGTCAGTCACTGTCTAAATTTATGCAGAATGACCATGTGAACCTTGCATTGGACAGCAGCCAGGGTCTGTGGATCTGTAGCCCAGCAAGATTCAAGCCCCTTCAATAGACATAGGGGGAGGTGATAATTTTCTTGGAGGGTTACTGCGCTTGACTCAATGTTGACAGGAGAGAGAGAGAGAGAGGAAGATGGTTCACTGGGGTGCTGATATTGCAGAATCTTTTGTTTGTTGATTACGGATACAAGCAGCTTTGGTTTAATTTCTACATCATTGTTCCCGGAGTATCCCGGAGAGAATGGAAATTCACAATGTCTCAATCCTGGGGTTACTGGACTACAAACTGAGTCACAAATAAGCATACATACAAATTTAAATCAAAGTTTCCGATGAGATTATACGTGCAAAGATGTAGACTGTGTCTTTGTTCAACAGTTTCTACAGATGTTAGAGAGCCAGTTCTACAGTTCTCCTGGTTTATCTTTCCATTAAAGCTGTTGAAGTAAAACTGGGGGAGATGTAAAATGAGCTGCTGATTTGCTGTTGCTTGTTTTACACAATCACAGGGTCACAAACTACCCCAGGGAGTCTGGATGTTACTTTGTTCTTTAATAAGAACGTCCACCCTGTTTTTGGTGTGATTTCAGCCACAGCATGATCCTACAAGTAACATGGCAATGAAATATAAAGTTGCAGCACAAAAATATCACATTCTCTTCACCTCCTGCATCCCATCTTCAACAGCCAAGCCTCATACACCTTGAGGCTTCTGAACAGCAAGCCTAGTGACAAAAGCACACTTGGTTACTTCACAGCATTGATCAGGGAGCGTCACACACAATACCACAGTGGTTATTATATAATAGCATATGTTACCATTGTGGGACAGACAGGTAGGGGCACACAATGGTTGACAGTCAGAGGAAAAGAGCGTTAAGACTTTGTTGGGCTGGGGAATATTCGAAATGGGTGGGTGTGGCGGGAGGGAAGAAAGGCATTAAACATAAGGATGAGAATTAAAATCTGAGGCATTGGAAGATTGCTTATTAACTTTCAAAAGGGAAGTGTATTGAATAAATAATTGCGGCAATATTATCAGCACTGCAAGGGGAAAAAAACGGAGGCGTATAACTAATTGGATAGATTGAATAGCCTCATCTGTGGTGTAGCATTCAATGATTCTTTTCTATGACTGGGAGCCAAAACTAACTAATAAGGATTGATGGGTGAGAAGGACATGGTGTAAGATAGGAACAGGAAGCAGTTTTGGATGAACTCAAATTTGCAGATTGTGGAAGACGAGAGACCAGCCAAAAGATTAATTGAGTTTGGAGGTAACAAGCAAGATGTGGATTTGAGCAGCCAATGAGCTGAGGCACGGGAAGAGTCAGGTGATGGAAAGGAGGTAGAAATAGGCAGTCAGTGAGATAAAGAGGGTATGGGATTGGAAGCAAAGCAAAGCTCAAACTCATGAGACACAGATTGTGAATAATTTGGTTAAACCTGAGACAGTGGTTAAGACTAGAGATAGAGTTTGTGATGGAGGTTGAAAATTATGTTCCCAATCTTTAATATATCAAAGAATGGTCTTGTTTACCTTTCGATGATCAAGTTGTTGTGCTCGAGTTCCTGCAAAACACCTTCCATTTCCTGTTTGAGCTGCTTCATCCTGTTAACACATAGATAGGTTCAAAGCTCCTCAACATCGCACCTTTAATGAGCTGTACCAAAAATGGCTCCGAACCTTCTTGGACAGTTTGTGTTCAAAGCTCAATTGTAGTATTTTGAGAAGATATAAAATAAAAACTTGCTCGCTTTCTACAACGACCACACATGCAGCTCCACTTTGCAGGAGACGGTGAGCTAGTTGCTGACTCTTCCACAAATAATGTCAGTACTGTTTATGGGATGTAATTGGGGCAGGCCGTTCACAGCAATGTTTTCCTCCTTTTACCACTGCCTTCAGGAAACTGAGCTCCATTGACCTGACAGACTGACAAGAGCTTAGCCTCCATCTAATGTCACAAGGCAGATTGCAAAGATTCCGACTGATTTCACATTGTGTGATGAGTGGACCATGCTCAGGAGGAATAGGTGAGTTTGAACCTATGGTTCCCAAAGTTGAAGGTGAACTAGGTAGACCCTGCTCCTTTTTCTCATCTGTGAATACGAAGTAACTATGTTGCCCTTCTGCCTTGTGGCATAGACTGTTGTGATGTTGGTGTGCAGCAATGGGAAAGTTTGGAATTGTAAACTTGTGTTTCAGTTGCATTGCAAAATGGAATGTTAGTCAGCCTGCATTGATACATGCACAGAGATGGATGCTAAACACAAAGCACTTTTGCTTTAAATGGCTCAGGCAGGTGGTAGGTAGCGAACATGAACTGCTCCCTCAAGAAGGAGACGACATTGGAAGGAGCAACTGAAATGACGAGACTGCGCTCTCTCCAATCATCCTTCCTTGAACCTGGATTACTTGCTCTTCAGTGTAAACGAGTGAAATCCAAGGAATGTATTTGTCCCTTCTGCACCAGAGGCTAAAAGTCTCAGCCTGTCACCCTGGTCTGTGCCGAGGGAGCTGATCTGAGTTGATTCAGCAATGTGGGTATCACAATTGGCCTCGGTGCCTACGGCTTGAGTGTGGGGGTGGAAAATCAACCAAGTTCCCTCACCCATCAGCAATATTGTCTCACACCTGGTAACTGTTTGTGTGGTGAGTCACTGGGTGGAGGTGGTATCAAGTGTGACTGTAATGCCCCCATAGGTGGATAGTCACTCACTGTCTAAGCTCAAACATTAAGAATGGCCATTTGGACAAGAAAATACAGGTGACCCTCACCGGACTGGGGGAAAGCTAAGGGAAGATTTGAGGGAGCTGGTCAAAATCATGAAGGATTGTAATAGGGTAAACAAGGGGAAACCAGTGGCAGGGAGTCAGTAACTGATGTTTACAGATTTAACATTCCAACAAAAGGTCATCAAGCTGAAATGTTAACTTTGTTTCTGTCTCCATAGATGCTGCCTGGCCTGCTGAGTATCTACAGCAATTTGTGTTTTTATTTCAGGTTTAAGATAATTGACAAAATGATCAGGGGCAACATCAGGGGAATCTTTTTCACGCAGCGAGTTGTTACGACCTGGAATGCACTGCCCGAAAGAACAGTGGACTCATTGGAATTCTTTGAAGGAGTAACTTGCGCTGTGGATAAAGGGGAGCCTGTAGATGTGCCGTATTTGGATTTCCAGAAGGCATTTGATAAGGTGCCACATCAAAGATTGTTGCAGAAAATGGTCTGGAGGGTAACATATTAGCATGGATAGAAGTTTGGCTGGCAGGAAACAGAGTGTGCATAAATGGATCTTTTTCTGATTGGTAGGGTGTGATGAATGGACTCCTGCAAGGGACTATTCTGGGGCCTCAACTTTTTTACAACTTATGTTAATGACTTACATGAGGGGAGTGAAGGCATGGTAGCTAAGTTGGCAGATGACACAAAGTTAGGTAGGAAAGTATATTGTGCAGAGGACATGAGGTTGCAGACGGATATAGATTGGTTGAGTGAGTGGGCAAAAATCTGGCAGATGGAGTATCACAGAATCGCACGGTGCAGAAGAGGCCCTTCAGCCCATCAAGTCTGCACCAACACATGAGAAACACCTGAACTACCTACCTAATCCCATGTACCAGCACTTGGCCCATAGCCTTGAATGTTATGACGTGCCAAGTGCTAGTATAATGTAGGAAAATGTGCAGTTGTTTACTTCGTCAGTAAGAACAGAAAAACAGACTATTACTTAAATACAGAACAGCTATTGAGGGATCTAGGTGTCCTAGTACATGAGTGACAAAAATTAGTATGTAGGTACAGCAAGTAATTAAGATAATAATGGGATGCTATCCTTTATTGCTAGGGGAATTGAACATAAAAGGAAGGATATTAAACTTCAATTATACAGGGCATTGGTGAGACCACACCTTGAATATTGTGTGCGGTTTTGATCTCCTTATTCAAGGAAGGATTAAGTGCATTGGAGGTGATTCAGAGGTGGTTTACCAGATTGATACCTGGAATGAGTGGCTTGTCTCATAAGGAAAGGTTGGACAGACTGGGCTTGTTTCCACTGGAGTTTAGAAGAGTGAGGGATGACTTGATTGAAGTATATAAGGTCCTGAATAGTATTGAAAAGGTGGAAAGGATGTTTCCTCTTTTGAGTAAGTCCAGGACTAGGGGACACTGTTTTTAAAACTAGGGGTTGCCCTTAAAGAACAGAGATGAGGAGATTTTTTTTTTCTCTGAGTGTTGTGTAACTTTGGAACTCTCTGCCTCAGAAGGCAGTGGAGGTGGGGTCGTTGAATATTTTTAAGAAGGAGGTAGATTTATTCCCTTGCCTAACAAGAATCTAAGATTATCGGGGGCAGATGGGAATGCAGAATTTGAAACACTCAGATCATCCTTGATCTTATTGAATGGTGGAGCAGGCTCACGGGGCTGAATGGCCTACTTTTCCCACTTTGTATGTTCATGTGGAAGCAGATTCGGTACTACCTTCCAAAAGGGAATTAGACAAATACTGGAAAAGGAAAAATTTGCAGGGATTATGAAGAAAGAGCATTAGCTCAATTGGTTAAATGACTGGAATGCGGTGCAGAATAATACTAACATCACAAGTTCAACCCTTGTACTGGCTGAGGTAGCTCTTGAGGGCTTCTTCCTTGCCTTACCCCAGGGTTTGGTGCAGACTGGTGCTGTTCAAACTATAACCATCTGCATATCTCTCGCTACTAGACAGAAATATTTAGGGTCCCTTGTGGTTTATGGCTAATTATGGACAGAAAAAGATTAGGGTAATGGGACTAATTGGATAGCACCAAAGAGCTGGCACAGACATGGTGGGCCAAATGGCTCCCTAAGAAGTGAGAGGGTGAGAAAATTGAAATGAATAAAGTGGAGGGGTGGGGACCTGGGAAGCAGACAGTGGTGTAGGCACTTATAGGAGAGAATAATTTGGTTTTCTATTAAATGGGGGGGAAAATTCTACACAAATTCCCCACTGTCTCAAGTTAGGGAACTCAGTCTGAACAGTCACTCCCCACCTGATTATCATCTCCATGCATTTCTGTTCAGAGGATTCGGTCGAAGCTGGTAATTTGGTCCCCGTTTGTTGTTCTCCTTGGAGCCTCGGCACTCCCAGGTCTAATATCTGCAATTCGGAATGGACGAGTAAGTTGTAATTTGTAATTCCTGGAAACTCCTGGAGATTTGGCAAACTGAGTAAAGTATTAAAGGTACTCCCAGCTCTTTGCAGTACTGATCTCTAGGCTCTGTCTGTACAATGTTTTCCTATTTCAAACAAAGAAGCAATTTTCCTAATTTGATCCTGACTCAGGCAGGTGGCCATTTTGAAATCGTGGTAACATAGCTCAGCCACCCAGAAAGCATTGTCATAACACTGCTGTAAACTGATGGAGTTATAATAATATTCAGTTTGTGAAATTCCTGAGAAATGTGAACATTGGGAGGGTAAACATTCTGATCATTCCTTCACACAAGAAAAACAACCTCAACTGGGCCCCATTTAGGACACAGTGCTCTATTAACTCCCAGCTCTACAAAAAGGCATGACTTATTTCTGTTTCAGTAGTATGGCAGGGGGCTGGGAACCAGAGCAATAGGTCAGCAGGTGAAATAAATGACTGGGAACCAGTGAATATGGCCAGTAGGACTAAGAAAAAGGGCAGGCAGGGAGAAATACTGAACACAGTGGGACTGGGGGTCTGAAATGCATTTGTTTCAATGCGAGAAGTATAACAGGCTTAGAACTTGGATTAGTACTTGGGACAATGATGTTATTGCTATTACAAAGACGGATGGACAGGATTGGCAGATAAATGTTCCAGGATTTAGATGTTTCAGGCAGGATAGAGAGGGACGTAGAAGAGGTGGGGGAGTTGCACTGCTGGTTAAAGGGAATATCACAGCTGCACGACAGGAGGACACCTCGGTGGGCTCATGCAGCGAGGCAATATGGGAAGAGCTCCAGAATAGGAAGGGTGCAGTCACAACGTTGGGGGTTTACTATAGGCCGCCCAATTGCCGGCGGGAGATTGAGGAACTGTTATGTAGGCAGATTTTGGAAAGATGTAAATAGGGTTGTTGTGGTGGGTGATTTTAACTTTCCCTATATTGACTGGGAATCACTAAGTGCTAGGGGTTTGGATGGTGCAGAATTTGTAAGGTGCATCCAGGAGGGCTTCCTGAGACAATATGTAGATAGTCCAACTAGGGAAGGGGTAACACTGGACCTGGTGTTAGGGAATGAACCCAGCCAGGTGGTCAAAGTTTCAGTAGGGGAGCATTTCGGGAAAAGTGACCATAATTCAGTAAGTTTCAAGGTACTGGTGGATAAGGATAACAGGAGTCCTTGGGTTAAGGTGCTTAATTGGGGGAAGGCTAATTATAACAATATTAGGCAGGAACTGAGGAATCTAGACTGGAGGCGGATGTTTGAGGGCAAATCAACAACTGGCATGTGGGGGGCTTTCAAACGTCAGTTGATAAGAATTCAGGACTGGCATGTTCCTGCTAGGATGAAGGATAAGCATGGCAAGTTTCAGGAACCTTGCATAACGAAGGATATTGCGAGATTAGTCAAAGAGAAAAGGGAAGCCTTCGTAAGGGCTAGAAGGCTGGGAACAGATGAAGCCCGTGGAGAATATAAAGCAAGTAGGAATAAACTTAAGCAAGAAGTCAGGAGGGCTAAAATGGGTCATGAAAAGTCACTGGCAACCAGGATTAAGGAAAATCCCACGGCCTTTTATACATATGTAAAAAGCAAGAGGGTAGCCAGGGAAAGGATAGTCCCACTCAGGGACAGAGGTGGGAATCTGTGTGTGGAGCCAGAAGAAATGGGAGAGATACTAAATGAGTACTTTTCATCAGTATTCACCAAAGAGAAGGACTTAGCGGTCGATTTGTCTGGGGAAGAGTGTGTAGATAGCCTGGATCATGTTGAGATCAAAAAAAGAGTAGGTGTTAGGCATCTTGAAGAATATTAAAGGTGGATAAGTCCCCTGGGTCAGATGGGATCTACCCCAGAGTACTGAGGGAAGCAAGGGAGGAAATTGCTGGGGCCTTGACAGAAATCTTTGTATCCTCATTGGCTATGGGTGAGGTCCCAGAGGACTGGAGAATGGCCAATGTTGTTCCATTGTTTAAGAAGGGAAGCAGGGACAATCCAGGAAATTACAGGCCAGTGAGCCTTACGTCAGTGGTAGGGAAATTATTTGAGAAGATTCTTCATGACAGGATTTACTACCATTTGGAAGCCAATGGGCGTATTAGTGAGAGGCAGCATGGTTTTGTGAAGGGGAGGTCGTGTCTCACTAACTTGATCGAGTTTTTCGAGGAAGTGACAAAAGATGATCGACGATGGAAGGGCAGTGGATGTTATATACATAGATTTCAGTAAGGCCTTTGACAAGGTCCCTCATGGCAGACTGGTACAGAAGGTAAAGTCACACGGGATCAGAGGTGAGCTGGCAAGATGGATATAGAACTGCCTTTGTCATAGAAGACAGAGGATAGCATTGGAAAGGTGCTTTTCTGAATGGAGAGCTGTGACTAGTGGAGTTCCACAGGTATCAGTGCTGGGACCTTTTCTGTTTGTAGTATACATAAATGATTTGGAGGAAAATGTAACTGCACTAATTAGTAAGTTTGCAGATGACACTAAGGTTGAAGGAGTTGCAGATAGTGAAGAGGATTGTCAAAGGATACAACGGGATATAGATCGGTTGGAGACTTGGGCGGAGAAATGGCAGATGGAGTTTGATCCGGACAAATGCGAGGTGATGCATTTTGGAAGGTCTAATACAGGCATAAATTATACAGTAAATGGCAGAACCCTTAAGTGCATTGATGGGCATAGGGATCTGGGTGTACAGGTCCACAGGTCACTGAAAGTAGCAACGCAGGTGGATAAGGTAGTCAGGAAGGCATATGCCATGTTTGCCTTCATTGGCAGGGGTATTGAGTATAAAAGCTGGGAAGTCATGCTGCAGCTGTACAGAATCTTGGTTAGGCTACACTTGGAATATTGCGTGCAATTCTGGTCACCACATTACCAGAAGGATATGGAGGCGTTGGAGAGGGTGCAGAGGAGGTTTACCAGGATGCTGCCTGGTCTGGAGGTTATTAGCTATGAGGAGAGGTGGGAGAAACTTGGATTGTTCTCACTAGAGCGACGGAGATTGAGGGGTGACTTGATAGAAGTTTACAAAATTATGAGTGGCGTGGATAGAGTAGATAGTCAGAAGCTTTCTCCCAGGGTGGAAGAGTCAATTACTAGGGGACATAGATTTAAGGTGAGAGGAGAAAACTTTAGAGAAGATGTGCGGAGCAAGTTTTTTATGCAGAGGGTAGTGAGTGTCTGGAATTCGCTGCCAGAGGAGGTGGTGGAAGCAGGTACGATAGTGGTGTTTAAGAGGCAGCTTGACAAATACATGAATAGGATGGGAATAGAGGGATACGGACCCCGGAAGTGCAAAATATTTTAGTTGACGGGCAATGTGATCGGCGCAGGCTTGGAGGGCCGAAGGGCCTGTTCCTGTGCTGTACTTTTCTTTGTTCTTTATGGAGGAACAACTACTGTTTTTTGATGTTGAAAGGATCACTGTTCAAATCCATAATTAATGTTTTCTAGACTCCAAATAAGCACTCCAATGGTTTTATTATGAAATTCAAGAAAGCTCAAAACACTTCACATTCTATTTCCTTGCTACAGTATAGGATGCTGAATCCAAGTATAACATTTTGTTTTCTGATGATCCGCCTGTTTCACTTTCAAACTCTCGTAGGAGCCATTCCTGTGTCTCTCTTGTATGTTTCATAGGATATTTATATGCTGAATTTCCCTCCCTCATTGTTCCTAAGCTGCCTTCCATCCCCTGAGTACACTGGTTGAAAATAAAACTTCTGTCCCCATTTCTCAATCTCACTCATTATTTCTCAGGACCACAGAATCACTGATCATACAGTGCAGAAGAGGCCCTTCGGCCCATCTAGTCTGCACCGACATGTGAGAAACACCTGATCTCCCTAATCCCATTTACCAGCACTTGGCCCATAGCCTTGAATGTTATGACGTGCCAAGTGCTCATCCAGGTACTTTTTAAAGGGTGTGAGGCAACCCACCTCCACCAATCTCCCAGGCAGTGCATTCCAGACCGTCACCACCCTCTGGGTAAAAAGGTTTTTTTCTCACATCTCCCCTAAACCTCCTGCTCCTCAACTTGAACTTATGTCCCCTCATGACTGACACTGAACTGAGGGGAACAGCTGCTCCCTATCCACCCTGTCCATGCCCCTCATAATCTTGTACACCTCGATCAGGTCGCCCCTCAGTTTTCTTTGCTCCAGTGAAAACAATCCAAGTCTATCCAAGTCTATACCTCTCTTCATAACTTAAATGTTTCATCCCAGGCAACATCTTGGTAAATTTCCTCTGCACCCCCTCCAGTGCAATCACATCCTTCCTATAATGTGGCGACCAGAACTGCACACAGTACTCCAGCTGTGGCCTCACCAAAGTTCTATACAACTCCAACATTACCTCCCTACTTTTGTAATCTATGCCTTAATTGATAAAGGCAAGTTTCCCATTCGCCTTTTTCACCACACCACTTACATGCCCCTCCACCTTCAGAGATCTATGGACGCACATGCCAAGGTCCTTTTGTTCCTCAGGACTTCCTAGTGTCATGCCATTCATTGAATACTTCCTTGTCAAATTACTCCTTCCAAAGTGTATCACCTCACACCTTTCAGGGTTAAATTCCAACTGCCACTTATCTGCCCATTTGACCATCCCGTTTATATCTTCCTGTAGCCCAAGACACTTAACCTCACTGTTAACCGCCCAGCCAATCTTTGTGTCATCCGCAAACTTACTAATCCTACCCCCCACATCGTCATCTATGTCGTTTATATAAATGACGAATAATAGGGGACCCAGCACAGATCCCTGTGGTACACCACTGGACACTGGCTTCCAGTCACTAAAGCACCCTTCTGTCATAACCCTCTGTCTCCTACAATTTTGAATCCACCTTATCAAATTACCCTGTATCCCATGTGCATTTGCCTTCTTTATAAGTCTCTCATGTGGGACCTTGTCAAAGGCTTTGCTGAAATCCATATAAACTACATCAACTGCGCTACCCTCATCTACACACCTGGTCACCTCCTCAAAACATTCAATCAAATTTGTGAGGCATGACCTCCCTCTGACAAAGCCATGCTGACTATCCCTGATCAAAACTTGCCTCTCCAAGTGGAGATAGATTCTCTCCATCAGAATTTTCTCCAATAGTTTCCCTACCACTGACGTGAGGCTCACTGGCCTGTGGTTGCCTGGCTTATCTCTACAACCCTTCTTAAATAGCGGAACCACATTAGCTGTTCTCCAGGCCTCTGGCACCTCCCCCATGGTCAGAGAGGAATTAGGAATTTGGGTCAGAGCCCCTGCAATCTCCTCCCTTGCCTCCCTCAGCAGTTTGGGACACAAATCATCCGGGACTGGAGATTTGTCCACTTTTAAGCCTGCCAACACCTCCAATACCTTGTCACTCCCTATATCAATTTGCTCAAGAACCTCACAGTCTCTCGTCCCGAGTTCCATACCTTCATCCTCATTCTCTTCGGTGAAGACTGATGTGAAGTATTCATTCAACACTCTACCGATGTCCTCTGGCTCCACCCATAGATTATCCTCTTGGTCTGAAATGGAACCTACTCTTTCCCTGGTTATCCTCTTCCCATTGATATACTTATAGAATATCTTGGGATTTTCCTTACTTTTACCAGCCAGATCTTTCTCATATCCCCTCTTTGCTCTCCTAATTGCTTTCTTAAGCTCCACTCAGCAGAATTCTTCACCTCCCTCCGTTTTTCCTTCCTCCTGTTTATTTCCAGTGCCCAAATCAATTGCTGTCTTGCCCAATACTCAATATTGAGCAAGAATTTACCTGAAACCTCCTGGTTTGTAGAAATCAGAACCACACAGCTCTGAAGAAGTGTCATAAGGACTTGAAACATTAGCTGTTTTTTTTCTCTCCACAGATGCTTTTAGACCTGCTGAGTTTTTCCAGCATTTTCTGTTTTTGTTTCAGAACCACACAACACTGCTCTTGATCACTCATCATCTGAGCAGCAAGCATCTTTTTTCAAAAAAAAACCAAGGAAAAAAAAAACTGTTTTGTCTATTAAAAGACTGTATTATGAGCAGTACAATTCCTGTCAAAACACGTCCACCTTCAGACAGGATGGTCCTTTAATTTTTCTTTAAAATTAATGTTTTCATTAGGGTCATGAAATGTACCTTATTCAAATGAGCTTCATAGTTCTCCAGATCCTCACCAAGATTCATACTCTGGTTATTTAAAGATCTCAGTTGCTTTCTGGTCTCGCAGGCTATCCTGTAAAATGCGATGTGATTACAAATCCAGTTAATACGTTCATTCACAAACTCTTATTATCCATCTCATTATTCTTTCTCACCTCTTTAAAAAGCTCTTTGCCAGCTTCCCAATCCCTACAGTAGCAAGGAGACATTTCATGTTATTCATTCTCAGGATCTATGTTGCTGGCAAGGCTGATGTTTATACATAGTGTCACACGGGGTAAGATCAGCAGGTTTTCCTTAAATCCCCACCTTCTCCACCCACGAGTGAACAAGTTGGCTTTTTGCACCAATCCAACAATGGTCTCTTTTACTGACACGTTTCCAGATTTTTAAAGCTGAATTTAAATTCTTAACCTGCCATGTGGGACTTGGATGCATGTTCTTTAGATTGAGTCCTGCAGCTTAACTGTTAGGGGACAGGTTGGCTCATGGTTCAGAATAACACCGACAGCATGAGTTCGATTCCTGCTCTGGCCCAGGTAGACCTGGAAGGCAATGGCAAGCCACTGCTGACAAAAGCTGTCAGGAAAATAGCTCAGGATCAAGCACCAGCTGACAATGAGCCCAAGGACCTACCTTTGGGAAGAGCACACACAACATGACAATGTAACTGCTACACTACCGTGTGGTAGGGATTGGCTCTCATGTCAGTCCCAGGACCACTCCTTTACCAAGCATTTGATCACTTGTCCTAATATCGTTTTGTGTCTTAATATTAAATTTTGTCTGATTTCAAGCATGAATCACCTTGGGATATTTTCTTCTGTCAAGGTGCTATTTAATAGAAGTTGTTGTTGTTTATCTTAAATTTAATATTGTGCTGCTCAGTCACAGAGCCAAATATCTCCCCAACAATGGACTTCTGAAGCTGTAGAGAAAAGTAACCTATTCATCCTCGGCTTTCCAGAATCAATGAAGATGTCTTCTCTTGTACTCAAGCTTCCAAGCAGTGAGCTTTCAATGCTTTTAAAAAAGTACTCAAGAACAGGCTGCAACAGTTATCCAAGCCAGATTCCGTTTTTGCCCCAAACAGTCATTAGTCATCCAACTGGTCATCAGCTACTGTCAGAAACTAACCCCCAAACTAATTCTCAGGCACTAACCACAAATGGTTCTCAGTTACTAGCCAACTGCTCCTGAATGACTTACATCAGTTCTAAGCCAACTACCCTACCAACCTTCAGATACTTATCCCTTCTGGGCATCAATCTTCAGGCCCTCCATCATTATCTCCCACGGACACAAACCAGCCCTCAGTCACCATGTGCCAGATAGTCTTGATTACGTACCTCATCCAGTCTTTGATAGAGACCAACAGCTTCAGATATTTCTGCGCACAATCCTCCCTGACTAACATCTGTACCTTCTTTGCGTGCATTCCCATTTTGATCCTGGAACACCAAAGGAATGCAAGATGTCCATAGGTTGGGCAATATAAACTCAGGTGAAAGTGAAAAGTTCAGAGTTCAGGACACCAACAAAATTGGAAAGTGTTGAAATACATGCAAGAAGGTTTTACAATGAGTAGGTATTATAAAATAATGTTTTGCAATCTTAAACACCTTACTTAATCTAAATCCCTCTGTTTACTTTTTCAGGTACCCATATGGAAGGGAGATAAAATAAATTATGGGGTAAACCTTTTATAAATCACTGGCTAGGTCCCAGCTGGTCCAATTCTGGGCTCCACGCTTTAGGAAGGATGTCAAGGTCTTGGAGAGGGTACGGAGGAGATTTACCAGAATGGGACCAGGGATCAGGGAGTTCAGTTAATGAAGAAGCTGGGATTGTTCTTCTTAAAGCTCTCCTTAACCTTCTCTGCTCTACTGGAAGTGTTCAATATTATGGGGTTTTGTTATTTTCTTCTTATTGATACTATTTCCACTGGCAGGAGGGTCAATTATCAGAGGACACAGGTTTAAGACACTTGGCAAAAAGTCCAGCAGGTGAGAAATGTTATTTTTTAAAATATATTAAAAAACACAAGTTGTTGTGGTACGGAATGTTTTGTCTGAAAGGCTGCTGAAAGGATATTGTAACTTTCAAGAGAGAACTGAATACATATTTGAAAAGGAAAACATTGTGGAGCTATGGGGAAAAAGCAGGGCAGTGGGGCTAATTGGATAGCTCTTTCAAAGATCTGGCACAGGCACTATGGACTGAATGGCCTCCTCTGTGCTATATCATTCTGTGAACCTTGCCATTCTGCCACTAGCTCTGAAAATTGCTAAGGTTACCATGGGTCACTATGGCTTCTGCAACAGGCAGGAGTTTGAACTTATGCAACATCTCACTGCAGTAATGTCTTATGGAGGCAATTATTGCAGTGAATTTGCGCACAGCAAGATCCCATGAACAGAAATGAAGTTAATAACTAGTCCATCAATTTTTAAGTAATTGGTTTGAAGGAAAACCATTATTATAATTGCTTCAGGCGACCTTTACCACACAGCTGAATCACAGAACCACCTCTGTTTAGCATCTCATCAGATAGATGGTACCTCTGGCAGTGTGGCACTCCCTCAGCCCTGCACTGGAGTGCCAGCCAAGACAATGTACATAAGTCCTGGAATGGGATTTGAACCCATGACCTTCAGTTTCAGAGGCAGAAATGCTATCCATTGAGCAAAATTTACACTTTTAAACTTTGCTTTATTCATTTGTGGGATGTAGGCATCACTGCCTCAGCCAGCATTTATTGCCCATCCCTAATTAAGAGTCAACCACATTGCTGTGGGTCTGGAGTCACATGTAGGCCAGGCCAGACCAGGTGAAACAAATAATAAAACAAACTTACTTCTCAAATTTATGGATTTGTTCCTCATTGTATGAAAGTTCTGAAAAAAGCAAATATTGGATGGTTAGGCCACTGTAATTTTCAATGCTTAATGCAAGCACAGCTTGCTTCTAATATGTAGGGATCAGTAAACCAGGCTTCCACTGTGATCATTCACTGACTTCCAGCTGGGAGGGCGCACATGTGGGGGTTGAATAAAAACCAAGTTTAAGTTTGGGGTTCTGCCCTGCTCCCCTCACCACCTCAACCATCCCCCACCCCCAGTCAAACAGCCATCAACATGTCTTCTAAGTGACACTTGGATGATAAGGGAAATCAGTGCTGTGGAACTGTACTCAAGGATGAGCCTTCAGGGTGAATTCAGGAATGGGATGGGTGGGGGGAAAGGAGCTGATGATAAAAAAAAAACTAAAAGAGAAATGGTTGTGAAAAAGACTTGCATTTCTCATTTCCAGGACATCACTGTAGGAGTTCCCTAGGTTGGTGCCCTTAGGTCCAACTATCTTCAGCTGGTCCATTAGTTATCTTCCTTCCATCATAAGGTCAGAAGTGGGGATGTTTGCTGATGAATGCACAATGTTCGGCACCATTCGCAACTCTTGATAATAGTGCACGTCCAAATGCAGCAAGACCTGGACAATATCCAGACATGGGCTGAAAAGTTACAAGTAACATTCACGCCACACAAGTGCAAGGCAATGACCATCTCCAATAACAGAGAATCTAACCATTGCACCTTGACATTCAACAGTATTACCATTGCTGAATCTCCCACTATCAACATCCTGGGGGTTACCATTGACTAGAAACTGAACTGGACCAGACATATAAACACTGGCTATAAGGGCTGGTCAGAGGCTAGGAATCCTATGGCAAGTAACTCACCTCCTGGCTCCCCAAAGGCTGTCCACCATCTAGAAGGCTGAAGTCAAGAGTGCGATGGAATATTCTCCTGGGTGAGTGCAGGTCCAACAACACTCAAGAAGCTTGACACCAAAGAGGACAAAGCAGCCTGCTTGATTGGCAGCCCCCATTCATAAACATTCACTCCCTCTACCACCAACACACTGTGGCAGTGCACTGCACAAGCTCACCAAGGTTCCTTCGACAGCACCTTCCGAACCCACAACCACTATCATCTAGAAGGACAAGGGCAGCAGACACATGGGAACACTACCACCTGGAAGTTCCCCTTCAAGTCACTCACTATCCTGACTTGGAAATATATCGCCGTTCCTTCACTGTCGCTGGGTCAAAATCCTAGAACTCCTTCCCTAACAGCATTGTCGGTATACCTACACCACGTGGACTGCAGTGGTTCAGAAAGGCAGCTCACCAGCACCTTCTCAAGGGCAAAAAGTTTATGGGCAACCAATGCTGGCCGAGCCAGCTACACCCACATCCCATGAATTAATTTTTAAAAAGCACCTTTCAAAACTTCAGGATTGTCTCAAAGCACTTACAACCAATGAGTACTTCTGAAGTGCAGTCACCACTATAATGTAGGACACATATCAACCAATTTGCACACAGCAAGATTAACAATGAGCTAGTTTGGTTTTAGTGATGTTAGGTGAAGGAGAAATGTTGGCTAGAATTCTGGAGTGGCATATTTTGCTTTTCTTTGACACAGACAGGATCTTTTATGTTGACTTGAGTGGGCACAAAGCACTTGGTTTCATGTCTCATCTGAAAGGTGGCACCTGTTAGTGCAGTGCTCCCTCAGTAAACCACTGGAAATATTAGCTTGGACTTTGTGCTCAAATCTCTGGAGTGAGACTGGAACCCACAACCTTCTGACTGAGAGGAGAGAGTGAAGAGTATAGTCACTAGTTGGTTGTGTGTCCAGTCGTGGCTACTGAACCACTTTTGACACTATCACATCTCCAGTGTAAGTTGAGTATTAATCAGTAATGAATTGGACCCTTACTCATTTTCAATCTGTCCTTTCTGAGCTGGTGGTGAATAGCAAATACTTTGTCCAGTAAAACTTGCACTTTTCCAATTCTATAAAATAATTAGACAACATAAATATTAATTATTCCTCATTTTCATCTGTTCTTTTCATTTTTCATTTTCATCTCTCCTCCTTTCCTGTGTTGCTTGGGTCTCACTCATTCTCTATGTACCCGTTCAGATGGTGAATGTTGGCTGGGTTATCAGAACATCACAGCCAAGGTGACTCTGTCCTTACCTGACATCGACATAGAAACACGTCTTCACCCAAACATGGATGGCAATCAAATAATGAATACCATTTCTACAGCGACTTTTGTGACATCAGGATATCCCTTAGAGCTTTACAGCCAATGAAGTACCTTTGAAGTGTAGTCACTGATATGATGTGGGAAACGTGGCCACTAATTTGCACACAGCAAGCTCTCTCGCAAACAATAATATGAGAATGGTTTGATAATTTGTTTTAGTGATGTTGACTGAGGGATAACAAATGACCAGGACAGCAGGGATAACTCTCCTGTTTGTTGTCAAAATAATGCTGTGGGATCTGTTATGTCCACCTGCAAGGGCAGACCGAACCTCAGTTTAATGTCTTATTCAAAAGACAGCAGTTCAACAGTACAGCACTCGGTACTGCAGTGGGGTTGTTGGCTTAAGTTACATGCTTAAGTCTCTGGAGTGGGACTTGAACCTAGAATACTTGAACTCAGAGGCAGCAGTACTATCCACTGTGCCACTACCAGGGGTAGGAACTCTGGGTGATTCTTCTTCTCTGTAATCCTGGGGCACTGAAATCAACTGTAGTTACAATTCCTGCCCCAGGTAACTCATCTCAGACCAGGTATGGAGTGCGGATTTTGACAAACAGATAATTTTGTGCTGTTATGTTTCAAAGGCCCTTGAAAAAGGAGAATGATGGTCTGTTTAAAAATTGAGTAAACTGGCCATGAGTCAGTCATATTGTTAAGAGATTCGCTTTGATTTACAGTTGGAAGTTTCATGGCTGCCATCCCATGTTGCTGGTGATAGCAACCTTCTTCATTGTCAGACAGATTGAGAGAATTTGGGGGTAATTTTAACTCAGCCTGATATAATTTCCCTTTTCATTCGACACCCACCCCAATACCACCTCCAATTAACTTCAGCTGTTAGGTAAATTTGAGAGTGGCAAATATCAAGCAGCAAATTCAATATCACTTCATTTCTAAGATTAAGGTCAATCCTTTGTCTTAACTATCCACCTGAATCTGATGTCAATTGAACCTGTCAAACTATAACCTCATTCATTGTAGATAAGCTTCTCTCTCAGCCGCTACACTCTGCTCGCTGGAATTCTTGCCAAGCTTCCCCTACCTGGGAAAAGACCTGGTCTGAATCCCCAGAAAATGCAGATTTGGGATCCCCAGTATAGAAAGAATATTAAAGTCATAGACAGCACACAGTATAGATTCACCAGTACAATACCAGGGATGTGAAGCCTTAGAAGAGATACTGGGACTGTGCCCACTCGAGCAAAGTCAAGAGGAGGATTTAAGGCAAGTTTTTACAACTATAGAAGATGTTTGAAAGTGTGTACAGGACAAGGCTATTTTCTATAGCCGGGAAGTCAGTGAGAAATGGCCATTAATTTAAAAATGTTACAGCGAGTGTGAGGATGGAAGAGACATTAGGAGAAATATCTTTACGCATTGGAACATGGAATGCTTCGCCACAGGGAATGGTTGAGGAAGGGGCCATTACATATTTTCAGAAAAAGTGAAGCAGAGGAAGGTGCAGGATTCTTGAGAGACACAGACTAGCAGTGTGACTAGTTTGGAATTGATACAGGGCTCTGGGGAGAGAGGAAGAGCTGGGCAGTAAGAACAAAAGAAATAGGAAAATGAGAAGACCATATGGCCTGTCAAGACTGCTCCGCCAATCAACACGACCATGGCTGATCTTCATCTTCAACTCCAATTTCCTGCCCACTTCCCATGTCCTTTGATTCACTGAGAGATCAAAAATCTGTCCATTTCAATCTTAAATGTATTCAATGATGGAGTACGCACAGCCCTCTCAGGTAGAGAGTTCCAAAGATTCACAACCCTTTGAGTGAAGAAATTTCTCCTCATCTCAGTCCTAAATGACCGGCCCCTAATCCTGAGACTGTGCCCCCAGCTTCTAAATTCCCCAGCTGGGGGAAACAACCTCTCAGTATCCACTCTGTCAAGTCCCTTCATAATCTTGTATGTTTCAGTGAGATCACCTCTCATTCTTCTAAACACCAGAGAATTTAAACCCAGTTTACTCAGCCTCTCATCAGAGAACAACCCTTTTATTCCAGGGACCAATCTAGTGAACCTTCACTGTACCACCTCCAAAACAAGTATATCCTTCCTTAATTATGTAGAGCAAAATGGAATACAGTATTCCAGATGTGGGTCTCATCAAAGCCCCGTATAATTGTAGTAGGACGTCTTTATTCTTGGATTCCAATCCCCTTGCAATAAAGGTTAGCATGCTATTTGCTTTACCAATTGCTTGCTGTACCTCCATGCTAACTTTTGTATTCCTTCTGCAAGCACACCCAAGTCTCTCTGAACACTTACAAGTTTCACGCCTTTTAAAAAATATTCTGCTTTTCTATTCTTACGACCAGAGTGAATAACCTCACGTTACCCTACATTATACTTCACCTTCCACCTTGTAGCATTAGTTTGGATTAGTTTAGGGTTAGTACAGGACCAGGGGAAGAGTAAGGCAGTGGGGTTAGTTTGGGATTGCTCTAGCTAAGAGCCAGCAGAGATCGAGTGGGCCAAATGACCTCCATCAGTGCCATAATCGTCTATGGTTCCAGCTCCTGAAGTAACCCGCGCTTAGGGCTCATTCATTAGTACAATCACATGATCAGTCTCACGTGCTGTCTTCATGATGTATATTACTGCTCTTCGACCATTCGGTTGCTATCAGGTCCAGTTGCTTCTGACTGCTTTGAACACTGTGGGAGCTGGTCACCAAGAATTCCAGAGCCTACAAAACAAAATAATTAAACTTACACTTGATTTTTCATGTATTGCTGAAAAAAAGCTTTTTGTCTTGCACTCATCAGGAGGCTTTGCAAGAACTCTGATATAAGGGGAAAACAACAATTTATACTGTATGAGAAAAGAGTGCTGATTGGTTGGGAAGTGGACTCTGTGGGTAGAGGTGTTACCATGGAGAATGCACCAGTGACGGTGACTGACAATTAACTGCCAAACATTGTTTGAAATTTAAACCAGGCAGCTTGACCCTGATTAATCAAAGCATTGCCCTGAGGAATGAGTCAGCTACCAAATGACAATATTTCATGCGTTGGCCCTGCTGCATAGCATAACATTACATTACAGTCATCCAGGATAGGTGCAGTATGAGCTAGATACAGAGTAAAGCTCCCTCTACACTGCTCCCAGCATATGCTCCCAGGGCAGGTGTTATGAACTTGATGTGCTGGAAAGGTTTCTTAAATGAAACAGGTAACTTTATTATAGAGCTCTTTAGAAGCTACATCCTTGAACCAGGTCCACGACCAGAAAACTCTGCCCCCAGGATTACCCACGCTTAGGGCTCATTCATCAGTACAATCATGTGATCCCTAAAAGCAGTAGGAATTCACCATACTTCCTCCTCTTTTAGTTTTTTTTTTAACGGTTCCTATTTACCCAGAATATTTTAATGCACAACATATACATATATTTCCAGGTCATGTGATTAAAGATTAAGTCTCCGGGGTGGTTTTCTAATTCGGTTGGAGTGGCATAGCTCTATGACTTGAGATTCTACCACTGGATCGACATGATCAGGAACTGCAGCATTAGGGACATCCTTAGAAAGTGGCAGTTCAGTATTAGATAATACAACAGAGACATCGGGTACGTCTATTCTAGGTTGCTCTATCACCTCAGGGAATAAAGGTTCGATATCAATTATAGGTGGGATAATTGGTTGTAGGAACATCTCTCTACTCCTTAGATGATCCACAGGTTTTCAAACAATCCGGTCTGCCACTTCCACTTGGAATGACAGGGGTCCAGTTTCAGAGACAATTGTACCAGGAACCCAACTAGGACCATTTCCAAAATTCTGCACAAAAACTGTATCTCCCACAGTAAATCTTCAAGCTTTGCTATGAATATCATGATTAAATTTCTGACTACTCTGATTCTTCTCTATCTTCCCCTCTAAGTTTGGAAACACCAGACTTAACCTTGTACAGAATTTCATCAGTAATTCAGATGGTGTTGAACCCGTAGTTGCATGAGGAGTTGTATGATAATTGGGAAGAAAACATGACAGTCGAATTACTAAAGTACCTTCGGATAACCTCTTCATTCCTGATTTGAAAGCTTACACTGCTCTTTCAGCTAATCCACTGGATAAAGGATGATATGGTGCTGTTTTAATATGCTTAATTCCATTTAAACTCATGAATCTCAAACTCTGTACTAGTGAAGGCAGTACCATTATCCGAAACAATGACTTCCGGTAGGTCATGTATAATAAAACATTGGTGCAGCTTTTCAATAGTTGCACATGATACTGGTGATCTAACTTCATACACATCCATCCACTTAGAATGCATATCGATGATGAATAAAAACATGGTACCTAACAATGGACCTACACAATCAATATGTAATTTAACGCAGGGTTGACCAGGCCACTCCCACGGATGCAGTGGAGCTGAAACAGGCAACTTCTGTTGTTGCTGACACTGGAGACAGTGCTTAACCATTCTTTCAATGTCACTGTCTACGCCTGACCACCAGACATAGCTTCGCGCAAGCATCTTCATCTTCGAATGCCTGGATGTGCACTGTGAAGCTGTGTCAAGAGTGGTTCTCTTCCTTGCAAAGGGACCACGACTCTTGATCCCCACAAGATTCCATCTTGACAACTTAACTCTGTTTCATGGGCATTGAATGGTCTCATCTCTTCAGACACTGGTGAATTCAACCATCCTTGCAATACCACATCTCGGACTTCTACAAAATCGGATCCCTGTTTGTCCAATTTCTTATTTGTTTCACACAGACAGGTGAAAAGTTCAAGAAATTCAGCACAAGCACAACAGTTGCGATGGACTCCCCCGTGGCCCTTACTCTGGAGTTAAACATAAATCTCTGCATTATTACAGATGGCTTCAGCTGAAAGTGCGCCTTTACGAGGTCTACCAATTGATGAAAAGATTTGCTATTGGGTGTGCTCAGGACTGTCAGACTGTGAATGAGGTTATATGTCTTGCTACTGCAGACACTTAAAAGAATTGCTTTCTGCTTCTCCTCTGCTGTTATTTAATTCGCCACAAAATAAAAACCAAGGCGCTCTACATCCTGGCTCCAGTCTGCCATGGACACATCATAAGGGTCAATTCTGCCAAAGAGTGGCATGACTGGTGAGTATACTTATCTTTCCTTCCTTCTTAAGAATTGATGTACTCGCATTCACAAGGCAAGGCACAGCATCAGAGCTATTTTGCCCTCGTTGCCACATGTTATGAACTTGATATACCGGACAGGTTTCTTCCTTGAAACAGATAACTTTATCAGAGAGCTCCTTTAGAAGCAAGATGCTTGAACCAGGTCCACGACTAGAAAGCTCCACCCAAAGGATTACCTGTGCTTAGGGCTCATTCATTAGTACAATCTTGTGACCCCTAAAGGCAGTAAGGTTATACCTGCGATTACCACAGCAGGTACAGGAGACCTTGCGGGTGTATTAATTTATGCATTGTGCTTCCAACTGTAATTTGAACAACCCTAATCATTTTGTTTCTGTCTAACAGATCATTCTCTCTCCCTCTCAAAAGATTTTTCTGGTATACCTTCTAAGTATTATCTCTATTTACCTCTTTTGCTTCTGATTTACGTTGAAGGAATAATCAAAGTATATACATTCTCTCTCCATTTGGTATTTTAAATCCCTCAAGAGATTCCCCTGTAACCGTTCCAGACAGACGAACAGGAGGAGGCCATTCAGCCCCTCGAACCTTTTCCACCCCAATGAGATCGTGGCTGATCTGCATCTTTACTTGCCTTAGTAGCATATCCCTTAATACATACACCCACGTCCAAAATTGATTGATATCAGCTTAAAATATTTCAGTTGATCCTGATCAAGGGGTTTGGGGGAGGAGGGTAGAAGGCTGTTACAGGTTTCCACTATTCTGTGTGTGAAGAAGTGCCTCCTGACTACATCCTAAATGGCCAAGTGTGGAGTCTGGATATATCCCTGTGGTGCAGTGTAAGGGGGCGAGCTGGGTGATAACTTCCCAGTAACCTGGGGTCAGCTGGGCTCAGAAAAAACACGTGCGCTGGTGTCTGTCAGCACAGCACCTACGAACACCAAATATGAACAACTGACTCACCGACTGCAGCTTCATGTGAAGATTATCCATTTCTGGCAGATTTGTCTGAGGCAGCAGCTCATATCTATAAGGGAAGGTTTAACAATGAGTGCTCTGACTTTGTATCAGGGTCAGTCATGGCTCAGAGGGTAGCATGATCGCCTTTGAGTCAGAAGCTCAAACATTCAGCTCAACACCAGAAAGACTCCAGTCCATAACTTAAGCTGACACTCTCAGTGTCATGTTGCTGAGGAGTTTCTTTTACTTATTTATGCGTTCATGGGATGTGGACATCGCTGGCCAGCATTTATTACCCATCCCGAATTGCCCTTGTTCAGAGGGCACATTGCTGTGGGTCTGGAGTCACACGTAGACAAGACCAGGTAAGGACGGCAGATTTGCTTCCCTAAAGGACATTAGTACTGCATTGTTATAGGGTCAGGACTGAGGGAGTGCCACACTGTCAGAGGATCAGGGCTGAGAGAGCACTGTACTGTCGGAGGGTCAGTACTGAGGGAGCACTGCTCTGTTGGCGGGTCAGTATAAGAATGTTGCCAGGGCTTGAAAATTGCAGCTATGAGGAGAGATTGGATAGGCTGGGGTTGTTTTCCTTAGAACAGAGGCTGAGGGGTGACCTAATTGAGGTATCCAAAATTGTGAGGGGCCTAGATAGGAAAGACAGGAAAGATCTGTTCCCCCTAGCTAAGGGGTCAATTGCCAGGGGGCATAGATTTAAGGTGATTGGTAGAAGGATTAGAGGAGACATGAGGAAAAACTTTTTCACCCAGAGGGTGATGGGTGTCTGGAACTCACTGCCCGAATTGGTGGTCGAGGCTGAAATGCTCAGCTCAGCTTGGGGGAGGCGGTGGCATAGTGGTACTGCCACTGGACTGGTGACCCAGGTAATGCACAAGGGACCCAGGTTCTAATCCCATTACAGCAGATGGTGGAATTTGAATTCAATAAAAAACAAATCTGGAATTAAAAGTCTGATGATGACCATGAAACCATTGTCGATTGTCATAAAAACCCATCTCATTCACTAATGTCCTTTAGGGAGGGAAATTTGCCATCATTACTTGGTCTGGCTCATGCACTTGGACACCCAGGTCCCTCTGTACCTCAGAACTCTGTAGTCTCTCAGAATTTAGATAATATGCTTCTCTTTTATTCTTCCTGACAAAATGGATAATTTCACATTTTCCCCACATGATATTCCATTTGCCAGATCTTTTCCCACTCACTTAACCTATCTTTATCTGTATGTAACCTCCTTATGTCCTCTTCACAACTTACTTTCCTATCTATCTTTGTGTCATCAACAAATTTGGCAACCATCCCGTCCATCCCTTCAGCCAAGTCATTTATATAAATTGTAAACAGTTGAGGTCCCAGCACTGTTCCCTGTGGCACACCTCTCATTATATCTTGCTAACCTGAAAATGACCCATTTATGCCTACTCTCTGCTTCCTGTTAGCCAGGCAATCTTGTCAGATAGTCAAAAGAATAAAATAAAAGAAAACTTTACAATAGAAATAAATAAATAAAAATTGGATTAAGAAAGGGGGTTAAGGTTAAGGAGAATTCTGATCTGAAGTTGTTGACCTCAATGTTAAGTCCAGAAGACTGTAAGGTGCCTAATCGGAAGATGAGGTGTTGTTCCTCCAGTTTTTGTTGGGCTTCGCTGGAACATTGCAGCAGGCCAAGGACAGACATGTGGACACGAGAGTAGGGTGGTGTGTTGAAATGGCAAGCGACAGGAAGGTCTGGGTCATGCTTGCGGACAGACCCAAGGTGTTCCACAAGGCAGTCACCCAGTCAGCGTTTGGTCTCTCCAACGTAGAGGAGACCACGTTGGGAGCAGCAGATGCAGTAGACCAAATTGAAGGAGGTGCAAGTGAAGCGCTGCTTCACCTGAAAGTACTGTTTGCAGCCTTGGATGGTGAGGAGGGAGGAGGTAAAGGGGCAAGTGTTGTACCTTCTGTGATTGCATGGGAAGGTGTCGTGGGAAGGGGATGAGGTGTTGGGGGTGATTGAGGAGTGCACCAGGGTGTTCTGGAGGCAATGGTCTCTATGGAATGCTGACAGTGGGGGTGAGGGGAAGATGTGTTTGGTGGTGACATCTATGCCACTATCAGCACCTTCTTTACACTTCACCACTACCATTAACACTCCCTTTGTCTTGTGTCCATGACATCTTTGTCAATCTCTCCTTAGCTGTCACCTATTCCTGACCCTTTATCTTGCTCCACCTGCTCCATCCTCTCTTAAACAGTATAAAATCCGTCACATTTCTACTTCTCTTTGGCTCTGAGAAGAATCACATGGACTCGAAACGTTAACTCTATTTCTCTCTCCACAGATACTGCCAGACCTGCTGAGTTTTTCCAGCAGTTTCTGTTTTTATTTCAGATTTCCAGCATCCACATTATGTTGCTTTTATCTTAGTACTGAGGGAGTGCCGCGCTGTCAGAGGGTCAGTACTGAGGGAGCGCCGCGCTGTCAGAGGGTCGGTACTGAGGGAGTGCCGCGCTGTCAGAGGGTCGGTACTGAGGGAGCGCCGCGCTGTCAGAGGGTCGGTACTGAGGGAGTGCCGCGCTGTCAGAGGGTCGGTACTGAGGGAGTGCCGCGCTGTCAGAGGGTCGGTACTGAGGGAGAACCGCGCTGTCAGAGGGTCGGTCCTGAGGGAGCGCCGCAACTGTCAGAGGATCAGTTCTGAGGGAGCGCTGTGCTGTCAGAGGGTCGGTCCTGAGGGAGCGCCGCACTGTCAGAGGGTCAGTTCTGAGGGAGCGCCGCACTGTCAGAGATTTTGTCCATTTGATGAAATATTAAATTGAATCTGCATGTACCCTTTCAGGTGGTGGTAAAGAGCAAGGGCATTCTGGTGACCTGGTCAATATTGTTCCCTCGACCAAAATCGCTAAAAAATCAGATGACCTAGTTAATCATTTCATTGCTTTTGTGGGATCTTACTGTGCAGGAATTGACTTCCAAGTGCCTTATATTTCAGTGACTACGCGCCAAAGGTAATTAATTAGCTAAAGCTCTTTGGGACATCCTGAGACCATGAAACGTGCTAGGCAAATGCATTTTTTCTTTGCTTCTTTAACAATAACTACAGTCATTAAATCATAATACCTGCTGATGGCAATGCTGAGCTCAGCTGGATCTCAGCCAAAAAGCAATGGTTGATTGCTGAAATGCAACAGGCACAACATGCAGAGGCTGCTGCTCTCTGAGTCCCAGGCTGTTTCAGAATGAAATCAGCTCCAACCCTCATCTCGGAAGCCAGGGCCACCCAACAGTTACTTTCTCCATTCCTCGCCTAAGAGCGCTGACTATTGCTGGGATGCTGCTGTGACATTGCTGGCAGACTTCACTGACCAACGGAGCAAGATACAGACGCGAACCTAGGCCGGGAGTGTTGGAGGGAAGTTGGACATTGGAGGGCAGGACACACGTGTGTGAACAAACCCCGCACCCCAAACCCCTCCACCCACATCGGAAGGTCACTGGGCAGATCTTAGTGAGTTAGATTAACTTAAATATTTTTAGTGGATTCCAGTGGAAATCAGAGGGTGTGGGGTTGGTAGAATGGAACAAAACGGCTGCTGAGGGCCTCAGGTGATTGGGCAGCTATCAAACCCGTGCTTAAAATGTAACTTACCAATAGAAATACATTACAGTCAATATTGGTTAGTTACAGCCAGGTCCAGACTGCCAGGAACACAGATTTTTCTGTGCCAATTCTCTGAGGGAGTCTGCAGGGAGCAGGACAGAAAGCTCCCAGATGTCGACATGCATCTTACAACAGCTGGATCAAATCCACTACTTCCCCCAGTGGCTGAGATAGATGGCCATTAAGTACAGGAGTTCAGGAGTTCCCACTTTCTGGCTGCAATACAGCCTAAATTGGCAACGCCAGCACAAAAGATCATGGAATTTTAAGCACAGTTTACGTCCAGCATTTACACTTGGGTTTCCGCCAACATGTATGATGGTTTAAATAACATTGTGCTGGAAGCTGGCACCACCCACATAAATGACACACCCCCAGATCAAATTAATCACCGTGGCAAGTCTCTGCTAATTGTCTCTGAGGAATTTCAAACTGCCTCACCAAATTAAGTTTTAGTTTTTTTTCCAGGTGCAAGGACACTTATCTTTTAAAAGCTTATGAATATAAATTATTTTTTATTTACTAAGAAACCAAATACATTAGCTCATTATGACTACAAAATGATTCTGCATCTTTAAAGTCATTTTAAAATAGTTAAAACCAGGTTGCTCACAGATGGCAGATGACACTCTCCAATTAAAATGATTTTTTTTGTGATAAACCCATTTTCAGCTGTATTTAATAAAATTTTATCACTTAAATATATCAAGGAATACTTCTTAAAGCAACATTTTTAAAAGTTCTAAAACGCTGTCCCATTGTGCTGGATCATGGCTGGTTTTGCTTTCGGAGATGTGCAAATAGGTTTGGCCAGGAACCCGAGGTTAAATGAACACTTGAATTTGTGCCCCAATCGCTGATTGTTCCCAGGGTGGAAAATGTCTCTTAAAGTTTTTTCTGCCGTGTATGCGAACAGAAGACAAGACCAATTTGGGGTCCAGTATGTGAATAATTTGAGACATGACGTGGACTGAATGTGACGTGTTCAGGAGGAACAGGTAACCTTGGGTCCATGGTTCCCAAAGCTCTCCCCCACTGGGGGTTTTCCTAACCTCATGTCTGGTTCTGCTGGAGACTCATTGATAGGAGATCGATCACTGTGATTGATCAATGGTGTGCCTACACCACAGGGACTACAGCGGTTCAAGAAGGCAGTTCACCACCACCTTCTTGAGGGCAATTAGGAATGGGCAATAAATACTGGCCTAGCCAGGGACGCCCACACCCTGTAAATGAATTTACAAAATAACTCCATTATCATTGTATCATGTGACTATGGTAGAAGGAATACTGGATAAACCCTGGACTTTTATCACCTAGTAACTCCAGGTAGGGAATGAAACCATCATTAATACTCACAGCGTTTGAATTTTCATCATGGTGTTCTGACAGAAACTCAGCTTCAGATTCAAAGTTTTAAACTGCTGAAGCATCTTCCTACATTCTTCCTTCAAAATCACACTGAGAAAAAATAAACATTGATCTGTCAATCAGTCTATTAACCAGGTGATCGTCAGTCTATTTCTAAATCTACCAATTTGTCATCGATCTGTAAATCAATAATCTGCCAGTCATCCCAACAAAGCATTAAAAAGCCAATTGGCCAGAGTCCCAGTTTTAGTTACCAAAGTATATAATTTTCAAATAGACTTTAATAAAGAGCTGAAGACCCAAATTGCTCATATATGAATCATAAAATAGTCATAGATGAGGAATGTCGTCTTAATTCACCCATTCAGACAGACCCTACATTCCCCTCATTGTAACATCCAGTTGTCTCAGCTTTACTCCTCCTATACTGCGGAATTCATTCCACACTCTGGTAATTCTTTGTCTGAAGAAGGAATTCCTTTTACCAGTCCTAAAATGACTATTTAATAGTTTGAATCAGTATTCCCATTCTGACTTCCAAAGTTTGATTTAAAGCAATATTCTGTGTTAACTTTTTCTATACTCAGTTCTTTTACCCCACTATGGAATCCTCTCTCAGAAGCCTCATCTCCAGGCTGAAGACTCCAAATTTTTTTTTAGTCTTTTCCAAGACCATGATACTGGGATTTGCTTTCTTTCTCTGCTCTGCCTCCTATATTCAAATGTCCCTCCTGTTTCTTAGCAACCAGAACTGCACTAAATATTCCAGTACAGTCCAACTGGAGCACGATATATTTGATCCAAACAAGTGTGTACGTACATGGTGTCCGACAGCAGGCTGTCTAAACATAGGGAGGTATCACAATCAAATCTAACCTTCTTTTCACCACTTCACCCCCACAGTAAAAATTCTGGAGGCAGAGATCACTGCTTCGCAATCGAGGGCAGAGGCCCTGGCTGATTTTCAATCTCTCTAACCAAGGGGCACCGTGCCAATCCTGTATCCAGCCGAAAGCAGCGAACACAATCTCTTTATAGCTGAAACGCTCCAGCCCAGGCAACATCCTGGTGTACCCTCTCCAGTGCAATCACATCCTTCCTATAGTGTGGCGACCAGAATTGCATAGAGTACTCCTAGCTAGCGTTTTATGCAACTCCAACTTAACCTCCAAGCTCTTATATTCTAGGCCTCGGCTAATAAAGGCAAGTATCCCATATGCCTTCTTAACCACCTTATCTACCTGTGCTGCTGCCTTCAGGCATCTATGGAAATGTGCACCAAGGTCCTTCTGATCCTCTGTACTTCCCAGGGTCCCACCATTCATGTGTATTCCTTTGCTGTGTTAGTCTTCCTAAAATGCATCACCTCACGCTTCTCAGGATTAAAGTCCGTTTGCCACTGCTCTGCCCACCTTACCTGCCCATCTATATCATCCTGTAATCTAAGGCTTTCCTCCTCACTATTTACAACACCACCAATTTTCATGTTATCTGCAAACTTACTGATCATACCGCCTATATTCACGTCTAAATCATTAATGTACGCCACAAACAGCAAGGGTCCGAGCTCCGATCCCTGTGATACACCACTCATCACAGGCTTCCAATCATAAAAACAGCTTGAATATCAAATTCCGGCCCTCTCTGATCTGACTGCTCAGTACAACAGACCCGGGCAGTGTAGCAGAACACTTTTCGGAGCTTATGTGGGTTATTAAAAGGCACAAATCTAGTTGGAAAGAGTTGGCTATTTCACCCCCGATAAACTTGAGCTCATCTGAAACTCTGCTGCGTGTATTCCAGGAAACAAGTCCTGTGTACCTATCACCCTTGTGCTCACTGACCATTCTCCCATGCTTTTGACGAGGTCCCGCATGGGAGAATGGTCAAGGTGGTAAAAGCCCATGGGATCCAGGGCAAATTGGATTCAAAACTGGCTTAGTGGCAGGAGGCAGAGGGTTATGGTCAAAGGCTGTTTTTATGATTGGAAGCCTGTGATGAGTGGTGTACCACAAGGATCGGAGCTGGGACCCTTGCTGTTTATGGCGTACATTAATGATTTAGACGTGAATATAGGTGGTATGATCAGTAAGTTCGCAGATAACATGAAAATTGGTGGTGTTGTAAATAGTGAGGAGGAAAGCCTTAGATATAGATGGGCAGGTAAGGTGGGCAGAGCAGCGGCAAACGGACTTTAATCCTGAGAAGTATGAGGTGATGCGTTTTAGGAGGACTAACACAGCAAAGGAATACACGTGAATGGTGGGACCCTGGGAAGTACAGAGGATCAGAAGGACCTTGGTGCACATGTCCATAGATCCCTGAAGGCAGCAGCACAGGTAGATAAGGTGGTTAAGAAGGCAAATGGGATACTTGCCTTTATTAACTGAGGCCTAGAATATAAGAGCAGGGAGGTTAAGTTGGAGTTGCATAAAACACTAGCTAGGAGTACTCTGTGCAGTTCTGGTCGCCACACTATAGGAAGGATGTGATTGCACTGGAGAGGGTACAGAGGAGATTCACCAGGATGTTGCCTGGGCTGGAGCATTTCAGCTATGACGAGAAACTGGATAGGCTAGGTTTTCCTTAGAGCAGAGAAGGCTGAGGAGGGACATACAAAATTATGAGGAGCATAGTTAGTGTAGATAGGAAGAAACTTTTCCCCTTACCAGAGATGTAAATATCCAGGGGGCATAGATTTCAGGTAAGGGGCAGGAGGTTTAGAGGGTATTTGAGGAAAAGTATTTTCACCCAGAGGGTGGTTGGAATCTAGAACACACTGTCTGAGGGGGTGATAGAGGCAGGAACCCTCATAACATTTAAGTATTTAGATGAGCACTTGAAATGCCATAGCATACAGGGCTACGGCCAAGAAAATGGGATTAGAACAGATAGGTGTTTGATGACCAGCAGAGACACAATGGACCGAAGGGCCTGTTTCCGTGCTGTATAACTCTACAACTCTACACTGGTTACTAGTTAAGTAACACCCCAATTTTAAAAGTCTCATCCTTGTGTTCAAATCCCTCCATGCCTTAGATCCCTCCCTGTAATCTTCTCCAATCTACAAGAGTCAGATACCTGAACATTTTTATTTCTGGCCTTGTGAGCATCCCACAATTTTAAACACTCCACTATTGGCAGTTGTGTCTTCAGCTGCCTAGACCCTAAGCGCTGGAATTCCTGCCCTAAACCTCTCCGCCTCTCTCTCCTCCTTTAAGTTGCCCCTTAATATCTATTTCTTTGGCCATTAAACCTTTGGTCATCTGTCCCAATATTTGTGTCAAAGCTCCTTAATGGTTTACTGTATTAAAGGTGCTATATAAACAAAAACTGCTGTAGTAGATCCCCTCATTGGGCATTTAGATAGCACCTCAAGTGTAGTAAACCATTCCAAGACACAGAATCAGAAAGAAAACTCTAAAATGGGGCTTGCAGCAGTTCCAGGGCTATGTACAATGGGCTTCATACCGCTTCTGAAATTCAATCCCTGCTGTGAAATGGGAAGTAATTCATATCAGGCTGGTAATGATAACACTGCGCTTTGCAAAAAGAGCAATCATGCCCTAGCAAGGAGACCATTTCACCAAAGTTGCATTTCACCTTTCACAGATACTCACAGTATCCAGTATGTCCCTCGCAGGATAAAGTCCTGACATTTCATCAGAGATTTTGTGATCCTCAACAGCTTGTGAACAGCACTGATCACTATCTGAAATACAATGTCCACAAAACACTCTGCATGTATAAGACTAGTGCAGCGATTCGAAACATGGCAACATTTCCCTAACTATTTGAGGGTAATCATCAAAAGAAGGACATGTCAATGATGACGATTTAATACTTTCTACATTTCCTCCATGCAAGGACCTCATCAAACACTCCCAGGGCAGGTACAGCACGGGGTTAGTTACAGAGTAAAGCTCCCTCTACACTGTCCCCATCAAACACTCCCAGGGCAGGTACAGCATGGGGTTAGATACAGAGTAAAGCTCCCTCTACACTGTCCCCATCAAACACTCCCAGGACAGGTACAGCACGGGGTTAGATACAGAGTAAAGCTCCCTCTACACTGTCCCCATCAAACACTCCCAGGGCAGGTACAGCACAGGGTTAGATACAGAGTAAAGCTCCCTCTACACTGTCGCCATCAAACACTCCCAGGGCAGGTACAGCACAGGGTTAGATACAGAGTAAAGCTCCCTCTACACTGTCCCCATCAACAAACCCAGGACAGATACAGCATGGGATTAGATACAGAGTAAAGATCCCTCTACACTGTCTCCATCAAACACTCCCAGGGCAGATACAGCATGGGGTTAGATACAGAGTAAAGCTCCCTCTACACTGTCTCCATCAAACACACCCAGGGTAGGTACAGCATGGGATTAGATACAGAGTAAAGATCCTTCTACACTGTCTCCATCAAACACACCCAGGACAGATACAGCACGGGGTTAGATACAGAGTAAAGCTCCCTCTACACTGTCCCACTGATGCACCCCAGTCCCACCCTGAAAAGCTGACCCTGTTTCTATGCTAGTGCATCCACTTCCATGTGTTACACCCCATCATCCATTGGCCAATTTATCCCAGTGCAGAATACGGGCCATTTTCCAATCTGACCAACCTGGACAAAGAACCAGTTGATAAGTATGTCGAGACAGCAGAGCAGCATCAGACTCCAGACCATCCAGCTGGGTTGAAATTGCTTTCAGGTCACTGTGGTAAAAGGTCAGCGTCCAAAACAACACCCATCTTCTCCCCTCCCCGCTCTGCTCACTGTCAGTGTAACAGTAATTACACTGTCAAGGTCCAATAAGCTAAGCAGACTCAGGCCTGGTTAGTACTTGGATGAGAGACTGCTAGGATGGGAGACTGCCTGGGAATACCAGGTGCAGTAAAAAAAAAATCTTCTGACCCCTTTAATCACATTTTGATTTAAAGGTTGTAAGTTTCCTTTAAGCTTTGTTCTTGGTTTTACAGCTGACCTGAATTAGGGGCTGTGCCTGATTTATCCCAATTTTGTTAATTTGGTTTAATTGGTTTTACTCAATAAGAGTTATAACACTCCAGTGGCTCTTCACTGTACCTGAAGCTTTGGTCTGGGCACAAAGTTCATTGTGTCTGGATTCTGCTGAAGTGATGAATTTCAAGACGATGATGAAAGTCATCTTTTCCGATTTTCGAAAAGAGTTATAACATTCCAGTGCCGAAGAGATTGGGGGATAATGTGACACTGCAGAGCTGTCTTGAAGTAAAAGACCAGCTTTGGAATCATTCTTCTATGACAAGCACTTATTGAGTGTAACACTTATTTTCCTCCCACAGGCTCCTCCCTACAAACCCCCACCCTCTCTCCATTACAAACCCACAGTTACCTTTGAAAGATTCGCATCATTGATTATATCAAACTTTGGAGGAAACACTGGTATCTCAGCTGCGAACAGAGGGAACAAGAGAAAACAGGTGAAAAATTAAGGACCAGAACCTCCTACAATTCTTTCCATCGGGACAACTCAGTGTAAAGTTCACTTGATTCATACGTAAGGTGGAGTCTCCATGTGATGCACCAGCCCATGTTATGTTAACAAACAGAAAAAGTTTGCTCCCCCAAAAAATTGCATGATAGAATTCTTCTCAGTCTACAAAATTATTAAAGCTAATATCCCACTCAGAGGCTTAAAAATGAAATCTCTATTGAGGGAGGGCTGCACCGTCAGAGCTGTTTGCTTATTTGAACTGCAATCACTAATTGCTGGAAAAAACCTGTTTCAATGGGAAAGGCCTGGTGATTTACTGGAAATCACCTGATGGAGGAATTTTATGTTTTAAACTCGTATTTTTTTAACTTAGTTGGGACTCAACTGAACAAGTGAAAAGCTGCCCAGCTTGCACTCTCCTTGCCTTGCCTGAAATAGTGTGGTTATCAGTATCCAGTTAGGAATCATCAAAGACTTGTCTGTCTTTGGAAACCTAAGAGGCTGAGATGAAAAGGATTAATCTGGCGCTATTTTCCTCCATGCTAAAGCTCTGTGGTGAGAACCTCCAGGCATCTACTGGGACTAGCGATCTTCTTCACACGAGGGATCTCCAGATCGGTGGAGTCGAAACCCTGCGAGTTATCCTTCTCTTATAAAGTATTTTCTTCAATTGCCCATCCCTGCAGAGACGCTACTTGTTTGTCCTTGGTTTGTGTGTGTGTGTTGGGGAATTTTAAAAGGGATAGACAGTTATACTTCTAGATTACAATTGTGTGTTAACCAGCACTTGCATCTTGTGTTAAAAAAGCTTTGTTTTGGAAAAAAATCAATCATTCTTAGTTTATTGAAAGAAGCATACGAACAAGGAGCAGGAGTAGGCTATTCAGACGCTAGAGCCTGCTCCACCACTTAATAAGATCATGGCTGATCTGATAGTAACCTCAAATCTGCATCCCACCTGCCCCCGATAACCTATCACCCCATTAAAATATTCAAAGAATCTGCTTCCACTGCCTTTTCAGGAAGAGAGTTCCAAAGGCTCACGACCCTGAGTGAAAGAAATTCGCTTCATCTCTGATTTAAATGGGCAACCCCTTATTTTTAAACAGTGACCCCTAGTTCTATATTCTCCCACAAGAGGAAACATCCTCTCCACATCCACCCTGTCAAGACCCCTCAGGATCTCATATGTTTCAATCAAGTAGCCTCTTACTCTTCTAAACTCCAGCGGATACAAGCCTAGTCTGTCCAACCTTTCCTCATAAGACAACCTGCCCATTCCAGGTACTAGTCTGGTAAACCTTCTCTGAACTTCTTTCAATGCATTTACATCTTTCTTTAAATAAGGTGACCAATACTGTACACGGTACTCCAGATGTGGTCTTACTTGTGCCCTGTATAACTAAAGCATAAACTTCTTACTTTTGTATTCAATTCCCCTCACAATAAAGTATAACATTCTATTAGCTTTCCTAATTACTTGCTGTACTTGCATACTCACCTTTTGTAATTCATGCACTAAGATACCCAGATCCCGCTGCATCTCAGAGCTCTGCAATCTCTCACTATTTAGATAATATGCCTCTCTTTTATTCTTCCTGCCAACATGGACAATTTCATAATTTCCCACATTATACTCCATTTGCCAGATCTTTGCCCACTCATCTTAACCTATCTATATCTATATGTAGTCTCCTTATGTCCTCTTCACAACTTACTTTCCTACCTATCATTGTGTCATTAGCAAATTTGGCAACGATCCCTTCAATCCCTTTATCTAAGTCATTTATATAAATTGTAGAAAGTTGAGGTCCCAGCACTGATCCCTGTGGCACGCCACTTGTTATATCTTGCCAATAATGAAAAAGACTCATTTATGCCTACTCTCTGCCTCCTGTTGGCCAGCCAATCGTCTATCCATGCCAATATGTTACCCACCCCCCCACCCCATACCATGAGCTTTTATTTTCCGCAATACCTTTGATGTGGCACTTTATAAAATGCCTTCTGGAAATCTAAGTACAGTACATTCACTGGTTCCCCTTTATCCACAGCACATGTTACTTCCTCAAAGAACTTCAATAAATTGGTTAAACACGATTTCCCTTTCACAAAACCATGTTGACTCTGCCTGATGTCCTTGAACTTATCCAAGTGCCCTGCTATAACCTCTTTAATAATAGCTTCTAACATTTTCCCTATGACAGATGTTAAGCTAACTGGCCTGTAATTTCCCCCGCTTTCTGTCTCCCTCCCTTTTTGAATAATGGAGTTCCATTTGCTATCTTCTAATCTAATGGGATCACTCCTGAACCTTGGGAGTTTTGGAAAATTAAAACCAATGCATGAATGATCTCACTAGACACTTCTTTTAAGACCCTAGGATGAAGTCCATCAGGACCCAGGCTCTCGTCAGCCCACAGCTCCAACAATTTACTCAGTAAAGCCTGGTTAAAGTCTCTTTTATTCTGGGTTTAACAGTAGTGAAGGTAAATAATTGGCCATTTTGGTGAGTGAATTAAACTTTTTAACTAATGGCATGACTGCCTAGATAAACAGTGCACTTCTCCCATCCCGGTTGTAACAGCTGCCAAAGAGTCAGTACCGAGGGAGTGCTGCACTGTCAGAGGGTCAGTACTGAGGGAGAGTTGCACTGTCAGAGGGTCAGTACTGAGGGAGAGTTGCACTGTCAGAGGGTCAGTACTGAGGAAGAGTTGCACTGTCAGAGGGTCAGTAATGAGGGAGAATTGCACTGTCAGAGGGTCAGTACTGAGGGAGCACTGCACTGTTGCAGATGCTGAGTTTTGAATGAGACATTAAAGCAAAGCCTTGTCTGCCCTCTCGGGTGCAGCAGGGAGTTCTCCTGATGTCCTGGCCAATATTCATTGCACAGCGTTTTCTAATTTGGTGCAATAAGAAAACAGGCATTTAGGAGGTAGCAAGTCTTTGAGGTGAAAGTCTGGAGGCTGTATTTAAACAATGGGAGTAACAAAGAGTGAATCATCGCCAGCTCAATGTAAAATAGAGCTTTGTTCAGCATATTTATCCTACACATTTAGGAACATAGGAAGAGGAGCAAGCTATTTAGCCTCTCGAGCCTGTTCCACCATTCAATGAGAGGTTGATCTGCAACCAGACCCCATATATATCCTCTTTGGTCCATATCTTTTAATAGCTTTGGTTAACAAGAATGTATCAATCCCAGATTTAAATTTAACAACTGATGTAGCAACAATTGTCATTTTTGGAAGAGGATTCCAAACTTCTACCACTCTGTCTAAAGAAGCATTTCCTAATTTCACTCCTTAAAGACTGGTTGTCATTTTTAAACTATGCCCCCTCGTCCCAGACTCCCCAACGAACAGAGATAGTTTCTCCCAATCTACCTGAACCATTCCACTCAATATTTCAAAAACATTGATCAAATGAAAATGCTTTATTCAAAATTTTCTGACATTTTTATACTGAAACCTAATCGAACCTGAACATTACGATGAAAACATAACTTGAGTTTTTTAATCATCACCGCAATTGCAACCTGAACTGAAACAAAAGCCCCATCCACCTCACTCAAACTAAGAAGCTAGGCTAAACCTCAACTCAGTAATCCAGCCACTTACGCTCTTTGTATATGACTCCAATAGGCACCTTGGGCTCTGTGCTCACCAGCATGGTGGGCCTATCCTCAGTTGTTTTAGGAAGCAGCTGCACCTGTTGAGTCAGCTCCAACTCCAAGCGATGCCCCTCATAAATGAACTCTTGGTTCTGAGGGGAGATGTCAGTCTGTTTGGAGATGGCTTCCAACAATACTTTGATTCTGTGAAAGACAAAGGCAAGATTTTGACGCTGAAGTGATGGGCTGGCTGACACTAACCTACCCATTTCTGTCTCAGTTCCTCTTGTCTTTACACATTTTAAATCAATACTTTTATGATAATTGAAGACACCAATGGTACTTTTTAATAACAGTCTCTTGCCTCTGTATCCTTGCTGTATTAAACAGTCATTACAACATCTTCAACTTTAACTCATCCTTTCCCAGGCATGTGGCATTTCGCACTTCACTTCTATAATCCCAGAAATGCAAGTTTGGCATCTCCTAATCAATATTTCATCAAATTACCTGATCTCTCCTACTCTTCTCAATCTCTAGCTGTGTCTCGACTCCTCCATTACAAACAGGGACCACATTTCAAAAGTGCTTCATTGGCTGTGAAATTTCTTTGGACTTCCTGAAAGGTGCTATAGAAATGCAACCAATTTCTTTCTTGCTTGGTTTTTCCAGAACAAATTTTGGGAAGTGTTAATATCTCAGAACTCTTGAGTAATTCAAGAGGATTTCATGGAAACATAGAAACTAGGAGCAGGAGTAGGCCATTCGGCCCTTTGAGCCTGCTCCGCCATTCATTATGATCATGGCTGATCATCCAACTCAATAGCCTGCTCCCGCTTTCTCCTCATATCCTTTCATCCCTTTCACCCCAAGAGCTATATCTAACTCCTTCTTGAAAACATACAATGTTTCCGCCTCAACTACTTTCTATGGTATGGAATTCCACAGACTCACAACTCTCTGGGTGAAGAAATTTCTCCTCATCTCAGTCCTAAATGGTGTACCCTGGATCCTCAGACTGTGACCCCTGGTTCAGGATTCCCCCACCATCGGGAACATCCTTCCTGCATCTACCCTGTCTAGTCCTGTTAGAATTTTATAGGTTTCATAGGTCTCTATGAAACCTATTTCAATAGTAAGCAGAGACTGGGATAAGTCTGTAAAACTAAAAGTTGGGTGGTGTAAATAGGATCCAAGCTGGTTTGTGAAGCTGAAACCAAGACACAGAGCTTTTTTTTATTGAGATAATTTATTGACTTGTTCAGTCTCACAGCTCTTCTTCCACACAATCCAGTGTCCCAGCTATCCCCTATTTATACTCTTTTAGTATAGCAAACCAGATGGGTTTTTATGACAATCAATGACAGTTTCAAGGTCACCATTACTGAGACGAGCTTTATATTCCAGTTGCCATGGTGGTTTTTTTTCTTTTTTTGTGCTCAAGGACAATTAATACCTATCACTTGTTTCTCTTAACCTTAACAATGTAGTTGACATTAACAGGTGTGCGGGTAGGTGAGAAAGAGGGGACCACGCAAATATACTAAGCTGTACATCCCGACAATGCTGTGATAGCACTTCTGGTAAATGTTTACATGCAGATTGAGTGTATGACCTACTGACTGACAGGAAGCTTATGGTTTCTGACAACAAATAATCAAACCTACAACAACAGCAATTTGTATTTACATAGTGTCTTTGAAGTAGTAAAACAATAAATGACTTTATTAGCTGCACTGCATAATGCAGAGAGAGCAAAGTTACCCAGTTATGGAGAACAGGGAGGCAGCAGCAGCAGAGGGGAGCCATTGAGCAGTGAAATCTGTGATAGGACCAAAGCTATAGTAACAATACCGGGAGCAAGTTCTCCACCAAAAGTCAAATTCATAACCCTAGAAACCATGGTAAACAACCCACCAAAAGAATGGGTGTTCCCAGCCCAGGGTGAGACACCAAAACCAAAGTGTGAGTCATCTGAGGAAAGAACTTCAGAACCTGGTGCCCCTGCTTTAGTCAAGGTTCTGGACACATCACAGGGTGCTCACCGGTTTCATCTTCACCTTGAGTACGGGCTCTGCTAACTGATGCTAACAATCTTCAATAAGGGAAGAGTGAGAGTAGTATCCATACCTGAGATCTCTAAGTATGAAAAGATTTAGACAACATCTCGTATTCATTCATTTGTTCATGTGTGCTCTGTTCAAAAGCAGGTTCTTGGTCCATTGCCTGCTGATGCTTCACCCTAAGCTGATTTTCTTGGCAGTTTTTGTCATTGTCTTCCTCTTTCAGGGGCAGGATGAGGATGCCAGTCTCAAGTCTACCTCAGCGGGAATTGAACCCATGCTTTTCGCATTAATCTAAACCACACACCAGCCATCTAGCCAACCGGAGCTAGCTACCCCGCCCCCAACACCACTTACAGGCTTTCGAAATACTGTGAGGACAAGCACTGTTAGACTATCTAAAGGGACTGTGAGCAGAGCTAGAGAATGAGTAGACAGCCATTGGCAAGCTTGGGACGAGAAAGACATGCTTGAGTTAATGTTGTGTCCGTTAGCAACTTCACAACCTGGTGAATGGTGATGACTTTCTGAGTAACAACAGGGCTGAGGGTGACAAGATCAGTGGTGAATGAATGCTGTGTGGATTGAGTTGAATGAGAACCAGAGTCCCTCAGGATCTGTCCTGTTAGATAGGGTGACATATTCTGGAGCTTTGCTTGGATTCATGTTTAATCTCAGGAATAAACTTTCACTGGGGGTTTGAAATGTGTTGGGTGGAGATAATTATGGCAGCAATAACAGTCAGTGCTGGGTGAATGAGCAGCAGTAACAGTAGGACCAAGTTATGATGAACCTTTATTAAACACTGATTCAATGTCAACTGGAGCATTATGGCCACTTCCGGACATCCACTTTAGGAAGGATGTGAAGGCTTTAGAGAGGGTGCAGCAAAGGTTGACAAGAATGGTTCCAGGGATGAGGGACTTCAGTAATGAGGATAGACTGAAGAAGCTGGGACTATTCTCAAACAAGAAGAGAAGATTAAGAGCAGATTTGATAAAGGTATTCAAATCACGAGAGCTGCTTTCTATGGTTCAAGATTGGGTGAAGCACCAATTCTCTGTCCCTCATGCATTCCAACACAGCTTCTCGCTGGGAGCGTGGGATCAGTGAATTTACACTCTTGGGAAAAATTAAAAGGGCTTTGGAGATCTACAGAATGAAACAAAGACCCTCTGCTTGAACTTGCTACATATGATCATCAAATCTAAGGACATAAAGACAAACAAGAAGACTCACGTGTTGTAAGAGTGGATGTAAACTTTAAGCATTGTAGCTTGCTGCAGTGAGAAGATATGGATCACCGTTCTGTGGAGGATGTCATTGGCCTCTGCAAAGAATTGGTCAAATCCCCAACATTTGGCCTGATCAGCCTCTAGGATGCTGGCAAGGATGGGAACTAACAGGTCTTTCAATCCCCTGGAGGAAAACAGCAAAGGAAGAAAGGGAACACAGTAGATCAATTATACCAGCCATTGGTAGATACAGGTTTTATTAACCAAACAGAAGCGTGAGCAGCATAAGCAATAACAGCAGGAGTAGGCCATTCGGTTCCTTGAGTCTGTAACATCATCCAAAAAGATCATGGATGATCATCTACCTCAACCCCACTTTCCCACCCTATTCCTGGTGCTGAGAGTCAGCACCTTCAGGAACTGTCCCCCAGTGAGAGTCAGCACCTTCAGAAACTGTCACCGAGTGAGAGTCAGCTTCTTCAGGAAATGACTCCAGTGAGAGTCAGCACTTTCAGGAACTGTCCCCCAATGAGAGTCAGCACCTTCAGGAACTGTCCCCCAGTGAGAGTCAGCACCTTCAGAAACTGTCACCGAGTGAGAGTCAGCTTCTTCAGGAAATGACTCCAGTGAGAGTCAGCACTTTCAGGAACTGTCCCCCAATGAGAGTCAGCACCTTTGGGAACTGTCCCCCAGTGAGAGTCAGCACCTTTGGGAACTGTCCCCCAGTGAGAGTCAGCACCTTTGGGAACTGTCCCCCAGTGAGAGTCAGCACCTTTGGGAACTGTCCCCCAGTGAAAGTCAGCACCTTCAGGAACTGTCCCCCAGTGAAAGTCAGCACCTTCAGGAACTGTCCCCCAGGGAGAGTCAGTTTCTGTGGAACTGTCCCCAGTGAGAGTCAGTTTCTGTGGAACTGTCCCCAGTGAGAGTCAGTTTCTGTGGAACTGTCCCCAGTGAGAGTCAGTTTCTGTGGAACTGTCCCCAGTGAGAGTCAGTTTCTGTGGAACTGTCCCCAGTGAGAGTCAGTTTCTGTGGAACTGTCCCCAGTGAGAGTCAGTTTCTGTGGAACTGTACCCCAGCGAGAGTCAGTTTCTGTGGAACTGTACTCCAGTACCTCCATTGAATTCATCTTAGAAGACAGACTTGCATTTGTAAAGCAACATGTCATGTCTTCAGGACATCACAACGAATGAATTACTTTTGAAATGCACAGCCTGATCCCATAAGCAACGAATGAGATCATTGCTGTGGTGCGGCTGGAGTGAGGTATGCAGGCCAGGGTGCCACATTCAGATCATGCAAGGAGGTGTTTACCAAAGTTAACAGACACAGGCTTTGGTTTAACATCCCATTAAAAATGATGTTTTCAACATTGCAGCATTCCCTCAGTGCAGTGGCTGCCTGCAACATGTGCTCAAGTCCTAGAGTGTGGTGTGAACCCACAATCTACTGCATCACTGCCAACTGAGCCTCGCTAAGATGTCAGATCATGCTCATTGATCCTTACAGTGCAGATCACATCCGCCATGATCCAATCCAACTGGTGAAACAGGCTGAAGGAGCTGAATGGTCTCCTCCTGTTCCCATTGGTCCAGTGCATCTTATGCATTGCATGTATGAACACATCTTGCCCCTTTTGCTCGTTATGGTCAACTTCAGACTAATTTAACACATTGCAATAACATAACTATGAAAATCCAGCCAGCCATAGATCGGAGACCAAGGTTGACCCTGCCCCATTATGTCCCATCTTTGGAGGACTTACTTAGAGAGCCTGCAACTGACTGGAAGCTCATAGCTCCACTCGACTGGAGCAAAATCACTCCGCTGCACTCCCGCAATCGCTCCCTCTGGTTTCTCAGTTGTGATTTTATACCTGGAATTAAACCACTTAGAGTTGATAAAAAGCTGGTCAATCTCCAAGATAGATGGATAGGATAGTTAGGAGAGAGGAGATGGTGTGGGAAATAAGTAGGATTGAAAGATGAGTAAGAGGTTTAGTGGGAAAGAGATAATAGGATTGGATAAAAAAAAAAGCTTGAGATAGAAAGTTTACAAAATGGCAAGTGGAAAAAGAGAGATAGAAGAGATGGAGTGGAGTGGAGTGGAATGAGACTGAGGTAGTGGGATGGGATTTAAAAATGGATGGAACAGGAAGGGAAGATAACTAAAGATGAACAGATGGATGGGTAGATTTGTAGATGGAAAATTGCATGGATTAATATAAAGAAGTAATTCAAAAGCCTTGCTGAAAGTGACACACATCATCTCCTTGTTCTTGCGGGGTCCTCCGTATGGAATGAAGGGTAGACTGCCAGTAGCTGCTTGGTAGAATGTCACACCAATACTCCACAAATCCACCGTGACACCATACGCCTTTTTCTGAGGTTTCCGAAGTACAGCGCGTTCATACATATCCGGGTGCTGCCAAGGGGAAAAGACAACCCGGTTAATATTGGAGATTGTAAAATTCATTTTGATGCTTCTTCCCACTCCCTGTCCCACTCAACTCCCACCAGTTCCTCTTTCCTTAAGGCACTGACTGTCACTGGGATTTTATTCAATAAGGGTCTTTGGGTGTCATTCTGGACAAAGGGTGTCAGCAAGCTCTCCAATGTAGGAAAATCGTAGTTAAGACTGACCCAGGCTTTATCCAATCTCCCATCCATCACTTTTCTCCAGTGGCTGTCAGTTGACATTGGGTAACTCAGCAAAGAAAATGGACAGAACCTTCCTCAACTGCCTAACTCCTTAATGCTCCCGGAGATACATGTAATCCCATTCTTTCTCAATAACATCCTCCCTACCTCCTTGCTGGGTCTCCGGCAAGAACAAATCCAGCGATGAGTGTCATTGTGTTACCGCTACATTTGATTAATTTTGGAAGGGTACTAACCAAATATTCCTCTGTCCCGTACAGTGACATGAATTTTTCATCATCCTCTAGTTCACGTGCTGCTCCAAAATCCGTCAGTTTATAGACTGATTGACCATCATCCCCAACCATTCGCATGATGTTCCCCGGCTTAATATCCCGATGGACAACTCCATTCTCTCTCAACTGGTTCATACCACCAACTGGTAATAGAAGAAAGAGCAAATAACGATAGGGGAGAAAATAATTCCAGTGAAATTGTCAGTTTGGGGCTTTTTGCTTGTGGCATATGGATCACAATCCAGCTGTGTCTGATGAAATGACATCTCCCCAGTCTTTATCCCTCAATCAATATCACCACAAAAAAAAAAATCAGATTATGTGGTAACTTGAGGTGTAATGCACCTTTAAGAGACTGTGAGCAGATTGACCACATGACGGTAAGACCCAATAGCTGTGTAGCGCGGGCTATCATGTTAATGTTAGCCTAGAGTAGGGTCTGGTTGGAGAAGCGCACATCATGTTAATGCTCTGTTGTTTGTGTACATAAATAGTGCGTGCTTCATTTCATATTGATCACTGTGTCTGCTGTATATTATAATCTACTCACATGCCGACAGATAAGCATACAACCGGTTCAGGAGCAAAGCGACCCACAGTCAAAACATAACAGATGATCACATTGCTGTTTGTGGGGGCTTGTTGGACACACATTAGTTGCTGCATTTCCTCCATTACAAAAGTGACTGCACCTCAAAATTATTTCATTGGCAGAAGCGCTTTGGGACATCCTGAGGTCATGAAAGGTAACATATAAGCACAAGCCTTTGTCTCTGTCCTGATTCAAAGGTGCTCTAAATGAAAATGACTTGGGGAAGTTTCACAAGATTCCTTGTGAGTTTAAGCCCCTTGGCACAAAATCACCACAATTTAGGGAAATTAATGGATCAGAGTTTTCTGTTGGTGAGAATATTACACAATGTAATTGTTCTGCTGTTAAATCTAAAAGGGTTAAATTATGAAGACTGATTGCACAGACTAGATTCTGATAAAAGGTCAGAGAACTGAAACATTGACGCTGGTTCTTTCCACAGATGTTGCCAGACCTGAATATTTCCAGCATTTTCTGTTTTTATTTCAGATTTCCAGCATCTGCAATATTTTGTTTTTGCCTAGACTAGTCTTGTATTCCCTCAAGTTTAGAAGATGAAAGGGTGATCAAATCGAGGTGTTTAAGATAATGAAAGGATTTGATAAGGTTGATAGAGAGAAACTATTTCCTTAGGTTTGGAGATCCCAAAACAAGGGGGCATAACCTTAAAATTAGGCAGATCATTCATGGGTGATGTCAGGAAGCACTTCTTCACACAAAGGGGAGTGGAAATCTGGAACTCTCTTCCAACAAGTTGCTGTGTCAGACGGTCAATAGAAAATGTCAAAACTGAGAATGATAGATTTTTGTTGGGCAAAGATTATTAGGAGTTAGGGAACTAAGGCAGGTAGGTGGAGTTAAGGTACAGATCAGCCATGATCTCAGTGAATGACAGGATAGGGTTGAGGGGCTGAATGGCCTCTTCCAGTTCCGGTGATTTGACTGATTCTTTAAAGGGAACAGGCGGTGGATTAGTAGTATTGTCAGTAGCACTCCAGATACCCACGGTAATAATCTGGGGACATGGCTTTGAATCCCATCACAGCAGATGATGAAATTTGAATTCAATAAAAATCTGGAATTAAAAGTCTAATGATGATCATGAAACCATTGTTGTAAAAATCCATCTAGTTCACTAATATAATTTAGGGAAGGAAATCTGCTATCCTTACCTGACCAGGCCTGGCCTACATGTGACTCCAGACCCACAGCAATGTGATTGATTCTTAAATGTCCTCTGAACATGAACATAAGAAATAGGAACAGGAGTGGGCCATTCAGCCCCTCAAGCCTGCCCCACCATTCAATAAAATCATGGCTGATCTGCCCCAGGCCTCCTCATAGCTCTCAACTCCCTGATATTTAAAAATCTGTCTACCTCCTCTTTAAATACTTTCAGTAATCCAGCCTCCGTAACTCTCTGGGGTAGAGAATTCCAGACGTTCACTATCCTCTGAGAGAAGAATTTCCTTTGCATCTCAGTTTGAAATGAGTGTCCCCTTATTCTGTAACTATGTCCCCTAGTTCGAGATTCCCCCACTAGTGGAAACATCTTCTCAACATCTACCCTGTCAAGCCCCCTCAGAATCTTGTACGTTTCAAGATCACTCCTCATTCTTCTAAACTCTAATGAATAAAGGCCTAACCTCGTTAGCTGTTCTTGATAAGCCAACCCCTTCATCCCAGGAATCAGCCTAGTGAGTCTCTTTTGAACTGCCTCCAATGCCAGTATATCATTTCTTAAATACAGGGACCAAAACTGTACACAGTACTCCAGGTGTGGTCTCACCAACACCCTGTACAGTTGTAACAAGTCTTCCCTATTTTTAAACTCCAACCCCCTAGCAACACAGGCCAAAATCCATTTGCCTTCTTAATTACTTGCTGCACCTGCATGCTAACCTTTTGTGTTTTATGCACAAGAACACTCAGATCCCTCTGTGCTGCACTTTTTTGGAGTCTCTTTCCATTTAAATAATAGTCTGCCTTTTGATTCTTCCTACCAAAGTACATGACCTTACACTTTTCTACATTAAACTCCATCTGTTAAGTTTTTGCCCATTCACTCAATCTGTCTATATCCCCTTGTGGATTCCTTATGTCCTCATCACAACATGCCCTCCCGCCTATTTTTGAATCGTCAGCAAATTTGGATACATTACACTCTGCCCCCTCCTCCAAGTCATTAACATAGATAGTAAATAATTGAGGCCCTAAGACTGATCCTTGTGGCACTACACTAGTTGCGTCTTTCCAATCTGAAAAAGACCCATTAATCCTGACACTCTGTCTTCTGTGTGCTAACCAATCCTAAATCCATGCTAATACATACCTCCGATATTTTGAGCTCCTATCTTGTGCAATAACCTTTTGTGTGGGGCCTTATCAAATGCCTTCTGGCAATCCAAGTACACTTTATCTATTGGCTCACCTTTATCAACTCTGTTTGTTGTAATCCCAAAGGACTCTAGCAAATTTGTCAAACATGATTTCCCTTTCACAAAACCATGTTGAGTCTGTTTGATTATGTTAAGCTTTTCTAAATGCCCTGCTATTTCTTCTTTAATAATGGACTCTAGCATTTTCCCAACGACAGATGTTAGGCTGACTGGCCTATAGCTTCCTACTTTTTGTCTCCGTCCCTTCTTGAACTGAGGCATCATATTAGCGGTTTTCCAATCCGCTGGGACCCTCCTGGAATCCAGAGAGTTCTGGAATATTTTGACCAATGCCTCCACTATCTCTGCAGCCACTTCCTTTAAAACCCTTAGATGCAGGCCATCAGGTCCTGGCGACTTGTCTGCCTTTATTCCCATTAATTTTTCAAATACTTTGTCCCTCATGATAGAGACTGTTACAAGATCTTTCCTCCCATTAGCTCTTTGCTTATCTGATATCTTTGGGACGTTTATAGCGTCCTCCACCGTGAAGATCGATGCAAAATATTGGTTTAAATTATCTGTCATTTCCCTGTTCCCCATTATCAATTCTCCAGTTGCATCCTCCAAGGGTTCCACGCTCACTTTAGCCACTCTCTTTCTTTTTATATACCTGTAGGAGCTCTTGCTGTTTGTTTTTATATTTCTTGCCAATTTACTTTCATAATCAATTTTTTCCCTCTTTATTAGCTTTTTAGTCATCCACTGCTGGTTCCTAAAAAATTCTCAATCCTCTGGCCTACCACTAGTTCACTGCTTTGTATGACTTAGTTTTTGATTGGATACTCTCCTTGACCACCTTTGTTAACAACGGGTGGTTCATTCTTCTCATTGAATCATTCTTGTTGAGCGGGATAAATTTTTGCTGAGCGTTAATAATATCAGCCCTAGCCAGTGACGCCCACACCCCATGAATGAATAAAAAAAATCCAAGTGATGTAAAGGAACAAATTTCAGTTGCAGCTAGACATGGGAGATTTTCCGACTGTTTGGCTTAATGCTAGCACTCTCACCTCAGAAGACCCCATTCCTGGACCTGAACATACAAAATAGGAGCAGAAGAGGCTATTTAGCCCCTCCAGCCTTCAATAAGATCATGGCTAATCTGTTTGTATTTCAAATTCCACATTCCAATCTACTTCTAATAACCTCTAATTCCCTTGCCTAACAAGAATCTATCTACCTCTGCCTTAAAAATATTCCGTGACTCCGCCTCCACCACCTTCTGAGGCAGAGAGTTCCAAAGTCGCACAGCCCTCTGAGAAAAAAAACTGTCTCCTCATCTCTGTCCTAAAAGGGAAACCCCTAATTTTAAAACAGTGCCCCCTAGTTCTGGACTCACCCACAAGGGGAAACATCCTTTTCATGTCCACCTTGTCAAGACCATTCAGGATCTCACATACTTCAATCAAGTCACCCCCTTACTCTTCTAAACTCCAGTGGAAACAAGCCCAGTCTGTCCAACCTTTCCTCATAAGGCAACCCACTCATTCCAGGTATCAATCTAGTAAACCTCCTATGAACCACCTCCAACACACTTACATCCTTCCTTAATTGGGGAGGCCAAAACTGCACGCAGTATTCAAGATGTGGTCCATCAATGCCCTGTACAAATGAAGCGTAACATTTTGTTAACGTTCAATATCTAACTGTGGCTGACACTGGAAGAATGCTGCATTCTTAAAGGTTCCTGTTTGCCCATTCAGAACAGAGATATAGCTAGCAAGCTGTTGTTAGGTGAAGAAATAGGTCTGTCCTGGCCATAATTTACCCTTCAGCCAACCCCACCTTGTTATGTAATCACAGTTCAAAAGTACTTCATTGGCTGTGAAGTGTTTTGGAACACCCAGGAGGATGTGACAAGTGCCATAGAAATGCAAGTTCTTTCTTTGTCAGGTGCTTATGAATGGTGGCTCCAGAACTAACTTCAAACCTCTCTCAGCCAATGACCTGCGAATGACTCTGGCCTAAAATGGTTGCTATTGAAACGTGATGGGAATGTTACATTCTCAGAGCCAAAGGGTTCCTGATTGGTGACTGGCGTTAGGACATAGTGTTAGGACTGTAAATATCTCACTCCCCGCCCTCACCTCCCCACTTGCCAACTTCCTCCTGGTAGCACAGATCCATGAAATAACCTCCTTCAGTGTAATCAGGAGAATGTGGAGACAGCGTGAAACTCACCAACACTTCCCAGCACAATCAGAAACTCAGCTTCCGATAATCCAAATGCATTTTCCGATTCTTCTAGAACATTGAGCAGACTCCCACCAGCGCAGTACTCCATCACCAGGACTTTCTGTTTGGTAACTCCCTAGAGAACAGGCACACTGTGAAACATCACAACTCCACAATACATAGACCGAGGGAGCAGCACACAAGGCAGCAGCGAGCCGGTGGATGTACCACATCTGGTACTTGTACATGGACACCAAGGGTTCCAAGCATCGACAACAGGGAGGCCCGTGGTCTGGAAATTCACAGAATCAGTTTGAACTCTTTTGTGATGTTTTGTGGTTCTCAGTGTCAATTGGTGATTTGAAGAACAGGAGGAGGCCATTCAGCCTCTCAAACCTATTCCATCATTCAGCTAGGTCATGGCCAATCTGTATCTTAACTCTGTCTAGCCAAGGGGAGTCTCTTCTGTAAGATGATTCTTAGGGTCTCTCTGATGTTGCTCTGGGGCTGCCTCTTATATGTGATAGTTCTAGGGGTTACTTGTTGTTTAGTGGGGTTGTGAGCCAGACCTCCAGCATGCGAGTTTCTCACGTGTGTGTTGGTTCTGGGGTAATTCTACTGTAGGAGCATAAAAATTAAGACTAGGAGTGGACCAAACAGCCCTTTGAGCCTGGTCCACCACTCAATACGATCATGGCTGATCTTTGGCCTCAACTCCACTTTCCCACCCACTCCCAGTATCCCTTGATTCCCTGAGAGATCAAAGCTTTTTCTATCTCAGCTTTGAATGTATTCAGTGATGAAGCATCCACAACCCTCTGGTGTAGAGAATTCCAAAGATCCACAATCCTTTGAATGAAGAAATTTCTCTTCATCTCAGTCCTAAAGAAATTGACCCCTTATCCCGAGACTGAGCCCGTGTACTAGATTCTCCAGCCAAGGAAATAACCTCTCAGCATCTACCATCAAGTCCTTTATCTGGTATGTTTCAATGAGATCACCACTCATCCTTCTAAACTCCAGAGAGTAGAGGCCCAATTTATTCAGCTTCTCATCATAGAAGAACCTCCTCATCCGAGGAACCAATTTAGCAAACCTTCACTGTATTGCCTCCAATACAAGTATATCCTTCCCTAAATAAGGAGGCCAAAACTGTGCAAAGAACTCTAGGTGTGGGTCTCACCAAAGTCCAGTACAAACGTCACAAGACCCCCTTATCCTTGTACTCCAATCCCTCTGCACTAAAGGCCAGCATGCTATCTGCATTTCCACTGTGCTTGTTCCGAGGGTCAGCCTCTGGATCTGGAGGGGGTGGGGATGGGAGGGGGAGGTGTCACTGCCTGTTGTTCTGAGGGGTGGGAGGTTCTCTCTTCCCCTGCTTCTGGGTAGGGAGGTGGTGGAGTGGGGGTGGGGGGGGGGGGCAGATTTCTGCTCCTGATTTTAGGGTGAGGGAAAGGATTTCTTCCACTGGGTTTGGGGGAGAAGGGTCACTTTGCCTTGATTCTGAGGGGGTGGGGTGGAGTTGAGGGGTGAGTTTGCAGTGACCTGCTAAAGAGGATTAGACACTCACCACTTCCTCCACTGCAAACAGTTTCACAATATTCTTGTGGTTTAATTTCCGTAACATTTCAAACTCTCTCATTTGTACTTCATAAGGTCGCAGGTAACTGACATGATTAAACACTTTGACAGCATACTGATCACCAGTTTTCTGAAAAGTAGATTTTGAAACTTGTTACAAATCAGGCAAGAACAGGAAAAGACAGTGAGTCTAATAAACTCTTCTCTTTTAATTAGATCAACCTTTTCACCATCTTTGTCTCTCTCTACAGAAACACATCCAATCAATGATCCCATTCATAATGTTCACCCCAACCTCCTCCCTGGTAACTTATTCCTAGGATTTATTCCTCTAAACTCCGGTCTTATTCTTAATGTCCTCATTTTAACTGTTCCCCTGGGATCTAAACTCCAGCTGAGGGAACAGTTTCCATTACATTTATAGTTTTATTTAATTTTATTTTTCTCTTTTATCTGCAAAGGTGCTGAGGAAGCAGTTCCACAGGGAGACGGGTTAGACACCTGTCACAGGCGATTGGACAGACGCAGGTGTAAACAGGAAAGCTCTTTTCAAACTACCTGGTTATAAATTATCCAGTCAGAGAGGCAATGTGCTGTATCCTTCTCTCTGCCTCTTTCTCTCTCTGCTCTCTCAGGTGAAAGTAAATGATCGCATAGTATTGTTTGAAAAAGAGCAGGGAGTTCTCTCTGCTGTTCTGGCCAATATCCCTCAAAAACAAGAGAAATTATCTGGCCAACATCACATTGTAATTTGTGGGGATCTTGCTATGTGCCATATCCACCCTGTTACAATATCCCTCACCACCGCCCTCTCACCATATCCCTTAGCCCTATTTGCATCATAGTCACTCAATCTCTTCCCAAACATATCAATTGTTTCTACAGACCATCTATACATCCATTCCCATATCCTTTTCTTCTTCCATTACCATTTGGGTGAAAAGTTCCCTCAGCTTCATGTCTTTATCCTAACTTCCTAATTTTAACTTGTGTCTCTTGATGTTTGAGCCCTTCAACCAAGAGGGGAATGTACTTTACCTTGTGACGTGCTTTATACACACTTGCAGTTGCTCCCTGTCCAAGGACATCACTGAGTGACCAGAGGTAATTAGCCGTGCTCTGCATCCCTGGTCTAAGAAGAAATCTTTCTAGACAGGCTGTGGAATCAAGAATAAAGCATATCAGTTGACAGGGTTGGAACCAAGTCCCAAAACTTTCTACTAAATCCCCCACTATGGGTCAGCTGATACACTAAAAGATTGGCATCGAACAATATTGATCAGTAAAGAACCTGATTTCAACCCTAGCCTGTGTTGGACAGTGGTAGCAATACTACAGTTAACTTATAAATCTTTGGACTATGTGATGTGAAAACAGCCAAGATTCCATTCAGGTCAGTGTCCATATCCCTCTTCTCTGTGACATACAGCAAGAACTGGCTGGGCTCAGTTGGGTGCTCGTCCATTGATCATCAAACACTAGTTCTCTATGTTCACACATGGACAATGGCCACTTGGCAAGAAGGAGTTCTCTGGAAGCCCAACTGAATCAACCAATCACCACCTAAAAGCAGATTATCTCATCGCTGTTTATGTTACATTTCTATAGTGCTTTTCATGACCTTAAGGTATCCCAAATTGCTTTACAGCCAATGAAATATGGTTGCTGTCGTAATGTGGAAAAAGTGGCAGCTACTCTTCAGACAGTAAGGTCCCACAAACAGCAACGTGACAAAATCTAGACAAGCTGTTTTAGTCATGTTACTTAAAGGATAAATATTGTCCAGTCTCACTCCCTCTGCTCTTTCCACATAATCAGGTATTTTTTTTCTTTTACAAGTACTTGTTCAATTCAATTTTGAAAGCCACCCTTGAATCTGCTTCAGGTCAGTTTTATTCGAAGATCTTGCTTCACCATCACTGGTTTATTATAGAGGGACATTAGAAAGTACTGACAACAAAAATAGTTCGATTTGTTTCAGCCACAGTGGAACAGCCATACGTACAATGCAGAGCTAATTCCAAAGTAAAATACTGACATCAACTGCACAATCATGGCCACATAAACATCAGGGCTGTTAGGTTTATTTTCTAGATAGGAGTCAGAAATGAGAGGTCACAAACGTCATTAACACATTTTTAAAAATTCTTTCATGGGCAGTGGGCATCACTGACTGGGCCAGCTTTTATTGCCCATTCCTAATTGCCCTTGAGAAGGTGGTGGTGAGCTGCCTTCTTGAACTGCTGCAGTCCATGTGGTGGACGGGTTTCCAGGATTCTGACCCAGTGACAGAGAACAAATGGTGATAAATTTCCGAGTCAGGATGGTGAGTGACTTGGAGGGGAACTTGCAGGTGGGGGTGTTCCCACCCATCTGCTGCCCTTGTCCTTCTAGATGGTAATGGTCGTGAGTTTGAAAGCTGCTTTCAAAGGATCCTTAATGAGTTACTGCAGTGCATCTTGTAGGTGGTACACACTGCTGCTACTGTTTGTCAGCAGTGGAGGGAGTGAATGTTTAAGGGGGTGGATGGGGTGCCAATCATGGAGGCTGGATGAGGTTGAGCTTCTTCAGTGTTGTTGGAGCTGCACCCATCCAGGCAAGTGTGGGAAGTATTCCAACACACTCCTGACACTCCTGATTTGTGCCTTGTAGATGGTGGACAGGCTTGGTGAGTCAGGAGGTGAGTTACTCACCGCAGGATTCCTAGCATCTGACCTGCTCTTGTAGCCACAGTATTTATATGGCTAGTCCAGATCAGTTTCTGGTCAATGGTAATCCCCCAGAATGTTGATAGTGGGGGATTCAGCAATGATAATGCTATTGAATGTCAAGGGGAGATGGTTAGATTGTCTCTTACTGGAAATGGTCATTGCCTGGCACTCGTGTGGCATAAATGTTACATTGTCACTTATTAGCCCAAGCCTGAAGGTTGTCCAGGTCTTGCTGCATATGGACACTGAGTGCTTCAGTATCTGAAGACTTGCGAATGTAACATTTCTGACCCATACACAGCACTGGCATAAAGGCATGAGATGGCAGTGAGTGATTACACAAGCAGGTGGAGTATTAAGCCTGTCTGCAGCAACAACTTGCATTTATTTAGCAACTGTAAAATATCAAGGCATCTTCAGATACTGAAGCAGTCTGTGTCCATATGCAGCAAGACCTGGACAACATTCAAGCTTGTGCCAAGTAACTTTCAAGCCACACAAGTGCCAGGCAATGACCATAGTAAAACATCCCAAGGTACTTCACAGGACGAACAAGTAAGGAGAGCACTTGGTTGTGTTAACTCATCACTATTACTGTTGTGTCATAATGATATAAAGGCACAAACTCATATGGGATTAGGTAAACATGTTGTAGGTTCATTTACTAATTCTAGGCACATGTGAACAGTTATACAGAAGCATAAAGCTTGAAGACATCAAAGGTGCAGAGCTGTGTGTACACTGCTGAAAGAAAAAATGAAACAAAAACAGAATTGCATGACACATTTCCTTTTAGTAAATAAAGAACAGCAAACAAAGAAAAGTACAGCACAGGAACAGGCCCTTCGGCCCTCCAAGCCTGCATCAATCATATTGCCCGTCAACTAAACATTTTGCACTTCCGGGGTCCGTATCCCTCTATTCCCATCCTATTCATGTATTTGTCAAGCTGCCTCTTAAACACCACTATCGTACCTGCTTCCACGGCCTCCTCTGGCAGCAAATTCCAGACACTCACTACCTTCTGCATAAAAAACTTGCCCTGCACATCTCCTCTAAAAGTTTTCTCCTCTCACCTTAAATCTATGTCCCCTAGTAATTGAATCTTACACCCTGGGAAAAAGCTTCTGACTATCTACTCTGTCCATGCCATTCATAATTTTGTAAACGTCTATCAAGTCGCCCCTCAATCTCTGTCGCTCTAGTGAGAACAATCCGAGTTTCTCCAACCTCTCTTCATAGCTAATAACCTCAAGACCAGGCAGCATCCTGGTAAACCTCCTCTGCACCCTCTCCAATGCCTCCCTATCCTTCTGGTAATGTGGCGACCAGAATTGCACTCAATATTCTAAGTGTGGCCTAACCAAGCTTCTATACAGCTGCAGCATGACTTCCCAGCTTTTATACTGAATACCCCTGCCGATGAAGGCAAGCATGCCATATGCCTTCCTGACTACCTTACCCATCGGTTTAGGGATTACAATCGAGGATGTGAGAGAGGCCAAAGCTAGACAGGTTTCAGTGACCTGTGGACCTGTACACCCAGATCCCTCTGCCCGTCAATGCACTTAAGGGTTCTGCTATTTACTGTATAATTTCTACCTGTATTAGACCTGCCTGCTGCTATCCCTTAAAGACATATTACAACAATTACAATTACACAGCTCTTCCTTGAGGCTTTTCCCTGCCTGATTGATGCTCGGTAACTACAAGGCTGAGAAAAGAAATCTTTTTATTAAGAGCTTCCATCTCATTAAGGAGGCATCATCCCAATCCACGTCCAATAACCTGCTTTGAAAAATCTGCTCACATTTTGACAATTGTGTCAAATTCCACCATAGCAGTTGACACAATCCATACCATTCAAAATCAAACAACATACCAAAAAAAAGTCAATTTGCCCTATCTCCTAATGTTAACAGACCCTTAAAAAAATTCCAAGATCTGGATCTGGAACCATATTTTTGCCAAAAACTAATCAGTTCTTCCTTGGGTCAGACCCTATCCATGTACCAAGCTTCATTGAAATCCATCCATTAGTTCTTGAGATATTTTGTTTCAGGACAAACAGACTAAAAGGAGCAAAAACATTACCTCTGCCCACGATGGAGGTCATTATCAAATAGAAGTTGACACCACAACACATAAGGTGGTGTTTGATCAAAGAGGTGGGTTTTATGGAGTATTTTAAAGAAGGAAAGAGAGATCAAGAGGTGGAAAGGTTTAGAGAAAGAATCCCCAAGTTTCCAGGCTGAGGGCTGGACACAAGGTCACCATCGGTTTAGGAATTACAATCGAGGATGTGAGAGAGGCCAAAGCTAGACATCCAAGGATTAGTAGATTGTGGAGGTTACAGAGATAGGGAATGTGTTACCGGGGGATTGGGGGGGGGGGGGGGGTGCGGGGGGGTTGGTGTGGGGGCGGGGGGGCTGGGTGGGAGCGGAGAATGGAGTGAGGCCACAGTGAGATTTCAAAACAAGGATGAGAATTTTATAACTGAGATGCAGCCAGACAGGAAGCCAGTGCAGATCAGTGAGCACAGGAACAATGGTTAAGTGGGACATGGTGAGAGTTAGGATATGGGCAGCAGAGTTTCGGATGAGCTTAAGTTTATGGAGGATGAAAGGTGAGGGGCCAGATAAGAGTGTGTTGTTTAAGTCAAACATTGAGATAACAAAGGCATGAATGAAGCTTTCAGCAGCAGATGAACTGAGGCAGGAACAGAGAAGAACAATGTCAAAAAGGTGCAGGACTGGTTTTGATGATGCCATTGACATGTGGTCAGAGCTCATTGCACAGTCAAATGGGATGCCAAGGTTACCAACAGTCTAGCTCAGCCTCAAACAGTGGCTAAGGAGGGAACTTTTGTTATTCATTCATGGGATGTGGTCCTCACAGGCTAGACAAGCATTTATTGCCCATCCCTAATTGCCTTTGAGAAGGTGGAGGTGAGCTGCCTTCTTGAACAGCTGCAACATACATTGATGTATCTGCTCTGGTTCGGTCACCTCCAGGTTAATTCAAGCTGTGGGCTGCATCAAGTGGGATTATAATAAGCAGATAATGACGAAATACTGCGGATGCTGGAAACCTGAAACAAAAACAAAAAAATGCTGGAAAAACTCAGCAGGTCTGACAGCATCGGTGAAAAGACGGAGTTAACGTTTCGAGTCCGTATGATTCTTCTTCAGACTCGAAACGTTAACTGTCTTCCTCTCCACAGATGCTGTCAGACCTGCTGAGTTTCTCAAGCATTCTTTGTTATAATAAATAGAGCCTAGCTAAGTCAAGCCTGACCAGCTACACTTCACGAGTGACTACAGAAATACATAGATGTTACAACACGGAAACAGGCCATTCCGCCCATTCATTCCGTGTCAACATTGGCCCTGCATGCAAGCAAGTGGTCCCAATTACATTTCTCCCACCCTGAGGTGGGTGGGTGTGGGTTGGGTTGGGTCTGGCCAGGTTCCCCACCACCACCACCAACCCCCCTCCCCGCCCCAGTTACGCTGCGCTAGAGGTCGGAACTTGGGGCCCGAAGTCTGGTCTTTAGCATCAGTGGTAAGATGTAAGGTGACAACAACACTGCACTGCCTCTTCCACACAATCTGTCTGGCTCGCCCTCAGCCGCAATACACAGAAAAACTGCAGCCCAGAGAATTACACTGAAACCTCTGCACAAAATACAACGTCCAGCAAATGACGGGAGATTCCACTCCCCCACCCACCCCCACCTCCTAATGACATCTCTCGCTGAAAGAAAATTGACTCGGTATGGGAGAGAGACATTGCAAATGGAAACAGAATTGGAAACAGTTTAGCCAGCATCACCTTCAGTTAAAAGTCTGTAGTGATAAGTTCTCCAGAGACGCGGGGTCGGGGGGGGAGTGGTCCCCAGTTCTCCAGATTTTGAAATTTAACTCACCTGCAAACCCTAGCTCCCAGCAGAGCCCGCTGATCTCAGGGATTATTTCAACTCACTCATCCGGCTGAACGAAAACTGAAACTAAAAGCGGATCACTTTCGTTTCCTGGCTCTTCTGCGTCCCCGACCCCTCCATGTGTGTCTCCCGGGAACTGCAGTGCAGGGCCGGCGCAGAAAGCGGCGTAAAACCGGCGCAGAGAGCCCCCACCCCCTCTGCCCCTACACTCTACCTGGGGGGGGGGGGGGGGGGGCCGGGATGAAAGGGTAAATTTCCAGGACTGGTGCAAGCAACTGGGAGAAATGGCATGGGGCATTTAAAAAAAAAGAACAATGACTTTGACCCCTGTGTGATGGAGTGTGAGGTATCTGGGTAGTGGCACTGTTTAGGAAGACTAAGATAAAGGCAAAATACAGCGGATGCTGGAAATCTGAAACAAAAACAGAAAATTGCTGGAAAAACTCAGCAGGTCTGGCAGCATCTGTGGAGAGAAAGACAGAGTTAACGTTTTGAGTCCCTATGACTCTTGTTCAGAGCTAAAAAGAGCTAATACGGACTGGAAACGTTAACTGTCTTTTTCTCCACAGATGCTGTCAGACCTGCTGAGTTTTTCCAGCATTTTTTGTTCTCGCTACTGTTTAGGAATTGCCTGCTTAGGGCTGCTGAGTCGGAAAAAGACTGGAGGCTTAAAGGACCTGTGCTCACAAGGCTATTCCGAAAGCAAACAGGATGTTTAAGATTTCATTGTCAGGACATTGAAGTGTGAAATCCTTTCTCTGTACTGGACCTCCGTTGACCCACATTTGGAATGCTATGTCCGGATTGATCCCTTGACATGTCAAGTCATTTGTTCACCTTTTCACTGCAGGAGGGAGAATTAGGCTTGAGACTGAGTGACAGAGTGATTGAGAGCAAGAGGGCGAGACAGAGACAGAGTGGGAGAGGGAAACAGAGAGTGCAAAAAGAGACAGAGCTAGAATGAGGCTGAGATTGAAATTGAGAAAGTACTGGTGACAATGACAGAGGGACTAAGCAACAGAGAGCAAGAGTTAGGGGCAGAGGGGGAGAGAGAGGAGGAGAGAGGTAATGAGGGGTGAAGACTGAGAGAGAAATAGCGACGGGGGGGGGGGGCACGAGAGAGAGAGGGAGAGAGAAAAAAAGGGATAATGAGGTATTGAGAGATGGAGACTGAGACAGAAGTGAGAGTTAGAGAGACAGAGAGAAACAGGGCTGAAGAGAGGCAGAGACTGAGAGTGATAGAGAAAAAGGGCGAGAGAGACAGACAGAAGGTGAGAGAGGGATGGAACATAAAAGGGTAAGATAAGTGAGAGAGAAAGAGGCAGACAGATTGGATTGCTCTGTGTATCCCTCCTTCAATGTAACACTGTTCCACATTGAAGCGTTTGATCTATTCAAGTTTGGCTCTGATCCTGGGCTCCCCTCAACCTGCCTTTCATCATCTTACAAAAGCAAAGCCTGGAAACCTGAAATAAAAACAGAAAATGCTGGTGACACTCTGCAGGTCAGGCAACATCTGCTGAGAGAAAAGAGGAGTTGACATTTTGGGTGTGGACCTTTCATCAAAACTGTTTTTCTTCCAGAAGAATTTTATCCAAATGCTGAACCCTGAGGCACCCAGAAGTTCCGATCTTGTCAGAGTGAAGGGTTTCCAGCCTTGACGATACTAGAGTGAAACAGGCCATAATATTACCATTCCTTATCCCAAACTGCAAGAGTACTTTATTGGCTGTAAAATTCTTTGGGATGTCTGGAGTTTGTAAAAGGCACTATGTAAACGTTAAGTTCTTTCCTTCTTCTTCAGCTGACTTGCTGGCTTAACCCCGAACGCCTAGGCCCGGGCCCCGAAAGGCTGGACAATCCTCACTGAGACTGTCCTTCCAGTGCAGCACTGAGCCAGGGCTGGACAAGAGATGGAGGATCCTTCAGCTGAAGAGTTAAATTGAGGCTCTGCCCGTTCCAGTGTTTCGGTTGGAAGTCGATGGTCCTCAAAAGGTGGTGGAAGCCGAGCCTTTGAATATTTTTAAGACAGAACTAAAAACATTCTTGATAAGCAAGGGGGTGAAAGGTCATCGGGGTTAGGTGGGAACGTGGAGTTAAAGATGCAATCAGATCAGCCATGATCTTATCGAATGGCAGAGCAGACTCGAGGGGCCGAGTGGTCTACTCCTGCTCCAAATTCGTAAATTTGTATTCCAAGAATCAGGATTTCTCCTACTGTTGTTTTAAAAAAAAATGAATACGTTTTTGAGAATATAAGGGCCGGGTGCAGGAAGGTGGGATTAGAAAGGGCACCTGGGTGTCCTCAGGCTGGCATGGACAAGATGGGCCGAATGGCCTCCTTCTAAGCTGTAACTTTTCTATGGTTCTATAACAGGATGAGGAAAGGGAAATGAGGTGGGTATAGATAGCTCCAGTTGGAAGGCTATCATCGATACCAAAGTGATAAAGGTTGGTGAATCTCCAGAGCTATTAAAATTAAATAGAATTAGAGCATTAGCATTTTGATTCTGGGTTCAAAATTAGCCCAGAGGATGGCAGCCTGCCTACTCATGGTAGAAACTATGTGAAATGAGTTTAGAAAGCTTGACCCATCTTCCAGAGGGAAGAAGCCTAATGGCACATACCCTGGCCCTAATATGGGACAAACTGCTATTCTCACTCCAATGAGGAGCAGGAAGAAGGGTGATGGTTGCTGGATAAAGGTAAGTCCTAGGCTTTAAGGGCAGGGAGAGATGGTGGGGGGGGGGTGCCGGGCCGGGCCGGTTTTGGAGGGCAGGCAGTGAGGAATGAAGCGGGGGGCGGGGGGGCGGTGTGACATCAGTGGGGAAAGGGTGACACCCCCGATACACACAGGACACCTCCCGGAATGAAGTGCCCCTTGCTTCCTTCCTGCTGTTTATCTTCTTGATCTCAAAAAATGACCTGCCCGTGCCAATCGTGTTATAGCACGGCAGCGCAAAATCCCAGTCGATTGGCTTGGTAACAATTTCAATTAACTTTAATTTTTTATTCAAATATGGTGCATCTGGGTGCCAAAATCAGCAGCTTCCCACCTCATTTTGGGGACAGCCTGGGGGTGGGCAGGGAGCTGTAAAATCCAGCTCATGGTACATGTGGCAGCAGGGGAGATGTAGTGAAGGCGCACCACTGAGGCAGTGTAGAGGGAGCTTTACTCTGTATCTAATCCTGTATTGTACTTGCCCTGGGAGTGTTTGATGCCGGGATTAAACAAATGCCTGTGGTTGTTCTGTCTCTTATAACCAATATCCTTTCTCTTGATGAACAGAAATGTCAACGAAAGAAAAATCAAGAAAAAGGGCAAGGATGATTGTTTCCCTGCTTAAAACTTTTCACCTTTCATGTGAAGAAGACACACTGAAACCACAGCCGCTTTACACCGGCTCCTGTACAAAAGAGGTACAAAATGTGCATGTAATTCACAAACCAGCCTTGGGGTGGAAACGTTCTCTTTGCCATGCAAAATACTTTAATAGTGAAACAAAAAGTGCTGTGACTGAGTGGAGGAGCTCCCACAGCATTTTAGCAGTACACACCTCCCCACGCTGTAACAGCACCCCATGCCCCACACTGTAACTGTACCCCACACTATAACATTACCCCACACCCCCACACTGTAACTGTACCCCACACTATAACATTACCCCACACCCCCACACTGTAACTGTACCTCACACCCCACTAACAGTACCCCATACCCCCACACTGTAACTGTACCTCACTGCAACAGTACCACAACCCCATACTTTAACTATACCCCACATTGTAACAGTACCCCACATCCCCAAACTGTAACAGCACCCCATGCCTCCACACTGTAACAGTACCACACTCCCACACTAACTGTACCCCGCACTGTAACAGTACCACACTCCCACACTAACTGTACCCCCGCACTGTAACAGTACTACACCCCCACACTGACTGTACCCCACACTAACTGTATCCCACACTAACTACCCCACACCCCCAGTGTAACTGCATCCCACACTTTCACAGTGTAACATTACTCCACACCCCCACAGTGTAACCGTACCTCACGTTCCTACCTCCCATGTGCAAATTGCTTCAGTGGAGGCTGACTTTCCCCATTTCTGCCCAATGCTGCAGTCCCCTCCCTCACGCCCTCCCTTTCCCAATCCCTCGTGATTCTTCCCCAGAACCAATTTCCCTCCAACACCTTCATGTCTGATTTTAAAGGTCCCTCAAAAAGTCCTTTTCAATGGAATCAATTATTTTTCTCGCTCATTATCTACTCATTAAATTCTCGGAAACAGTTCTTTTATGAACGTGGCGTTATATAAATCAAGTTTTTTTGTCAGGCACAATCTGATGGTCGGTCGCTTGCTGACTTAATGGAGCAGAAGAAGCTGCTATTTGAAAATAGAGAACTCCCTCAGAAAGTGCAGGATCCTCTGTACATTTTCAACCATCTGTTTCTAAAATATAATTTTTATCTAATGATTTTCCAATCGACCTGTCCTCTCCCAGCCCCCGACACCCATCTGTCACCAACAGGTCACAGAAAGCTGAGATCTTAGTGCTCCACTCTTTCTCACAGTCCTTAAGACAGCCTCTATTTACTGCTGATTAAAGGCAGTCCCCACATTAACTTCTCAAACATCAGCTTCAGACAAGACATGTCACAAAGAGCATCTTTGTGACGAACAGCTTTCTCAAAGGAAGGCCAGGTGTGATGCTGAACTTCAAACACACGCACACACAGGGGTACAGTCAGTGAAGCACCTGCTCACCAGAGTCCCCGGGATCTGCAAAGGCCTTGCTGGCGAAGCCACTCCTGGCCCATCAGCCACCCCTCCGGCCCAGCTGTGACCCCCATTGAGACATTCCCAGATACTGTGCTCTCATGATTAAAAGTAATTTTCTCCACTTTGGCTTCCTCCTCTTTGCATGCTGGGCAATGAGACATTGTCCAGTCTCAATGTGGTGCTGAGCTCACTCACCTCACAATGACAGTGACCTTGGCAGTAGTACACCTTACCTTCACTTGTAACAAAGATGGACACTTAGTGAGGCGCCCAAGGGTGGATGGGACTCATGGAATGGTAACTGGCCAAAGATCACCACCACCTCCTCACAGTAATTAGGGTTGGTTCATCAATGTTGGCCTTGCTTGTGCCACATACATCCCAAGAACCAATAGACCCAGTCACAGCTGCCATTCTACCTGGGTTTGATGAGAGCTTCCAGTTAGTATAACTCTCACTGTACCTTTAGCTGTGGTTGGAGGAAGGAATTAGCATTAGAGGTTCCAGAGTAAGAGCATCTAAAGATGGGGTTTAAATTAAATGAATTATTGAGGTATTCTCCTTCACCTTCAAACACTGAACAGAATAAAGCTTTGTAAATCTGAGACCCGATTTTCCAACTGAGCCCCTCACCTCAAAATAAGTGTGCCTTTTCCTCACTTTAATAAAAGCAGCCTTGTTACCCCCCACACGGACCCCATTCTCTGGCTGAAGGGTCCCTGTTGGTGACACTGATCAGGTAATGAGGGATGGAAGGGAAAGAATCACTCACTGCAGCATTTTGAGATGGTTGGATAAGAGGTAACGACTTGCATTTCCATAGCACCATTCATAACCTTAGGATGACCAAAGTGCTTAATGACACCAACGATTACACTTTTGAAGTGTAGTCAGTGTTGTAATGGAGGGAATGCAGCAGGCAATTTGCACATAGCAAGCTCTCAGTCCAAGAATAATTGACTGTAATTCAAGGTGTATGTGGAGACTAGTATGAGATTTATTGTTTTCAGACTAACATCTAATATTCTGCACAATACTGTACCAGAAAATGTTGTACCTTACAGTCACTGTGTAGTTACATATACACAAATACTCTGTACCTTACAGTCACTGTGTAGTTACATATACACAAATATTCTGTACAATTAATTATTACAGCCTTATTTATGCATTGATCTGAACACATAAATACCGTTGGGTATTAACCCATTAGCCACGGTGACCCCGATGCCTGTCAGTGAACGACACTGTCACAGTGCTTCATAAGATGACCAACACCATGCTCCTCCTAACACTTTCTCCTGAAGCTGCTGGCTATTGGATGATCATCAATCTGGGATCTTGCCCAAGGCTGTTCTTCGTGTGCGTGTCTACAGGCTGTTCCACCACAGAAAGCATCATGTATCACCTCCACGTTGTCCAGCAGGAATCACTGGAGAGCCATCAGCACCGGGTTCAGCCTGATTAGTACAGGGAGCTAAGATTAACTCCAATGTTCCTCTAATCCCCTGGCTGAGATTTCCTAATTCAGTAACCAGGGGTTAAATCCGGGCACCTTCCTAGATTGTAGGGCTCAGCACCATGAGGATGGGGGCTGCAGTTATCCATTGAGTATGGGTGTACTGTATATAACAGGGTTTCAAAATGTCTTGTTGCTTATCCTGCTAGTGCTCCCTCAGAGTGACCCCTCAGTGTGGATGGACCCGAACTGCTGTTGAACAAATCCCTGGTTGATGAGAAGTTTGTCCAGGGGGGTGAGTGTTGGGCATTGGTGGTGGGGTAGGTGGGGTGGAGAGGGCTTGCAGCTGGTGAGTTTGGTGTTAATGTCTAACAGGAGAATCTTCTAATGTTAAAGCCTTCATTTAACCCACCTCACCCTTGTGCCCAACAGGAATAGGCTGTGCAGGGAATAGGGAGTTGGTTAAATTGGGGGCAGATTCTCAACTTCCAGGTTCATATCACTTTGTGGTGGTGGATCGTTTAACTTCCAGGTTTCGGGAGGGGCAAAAATATCCCACAGCCCCCCAGCCAGTATACTCCCAGGCCATATGACCCCCACCAAGTCATAACCCTTGCCGGGAAAAATGGCTGATGATGGACTTTAATGGTTCCACTGTGCACTAGGGTGGACTGCGATGGTCCCGACTCCCCTGGCAGTGACAGTGACCATTCCCCTCTGGTGCCCAGGCCCCTGGTAATCCCCAGTTCTACCCACCAGGGTCTACTTTCCTCTCCTGGGATCAAGCTGAAGTCAGCATTACACAACTGTTAAAATCTGGGTTTAAATGTACTCACTGCTCTGCCGGTCAGGGGAGGGGGGCCGGTGGTCAGGGGAGGGGGCCGCCTGTCCGCCGGTCAGGGGGGGGCTGCTGGTCAGAAGAGGGGGCCACTTGTCTGCCGGTCAGGGGTTTGGGGGGGGGGGGGGGGGGGGGGGCGCCTGTCCGCCGGTCAGGAGAAGGGGCCACTGGTCAGGGGAGGGGGGGGGGGGGGGGGGGGGCGCTGGTGAGGGGAGGGGGTCCGCCTGTCCATTGGTCAGGGGAGGGGGCCGCTGGTCATTACTGGCCCCACAAACATCTCGGATATTCTTGATTAAAGCTGCAACTTTAGGAGCTCAGCTATTGGTCCATCAGTGAGCAGGACTGCGAGAGCAAGCGCTAAAATGTACAATCCTATTGGGTAAGGAATGCGATTGCTTTATTTATGGTAATTTTTTATTGGGCGATTTTGAGGGGGGAGGAGATAGTTCTTCAGGTTACTTTAGCACACTCATTAAACACCAGGGAGGATACGTTGCTGAAACACTTACCTGCACAGCTCGAGTCCCACAAAACAAACATTGTGTGTTCTGTGGAGGGCAGGGGAGAGGCTGGTTTTGGGCTCCAGGCAGTTCCTTAACTTGGAACAAGGGGGAATTCCCAGTTCAACATTTAGCCAGAAGGGAGATGTTTATCTTGAGCCAGTGTGATGCTGATATCAGTGAGCGAGGAGGCCGTGGTGTGTGGAAGGAGCCGGATGGAGAAGCACTCGGCCCAGCTGGTCTCATCTCAGTTTGTCTGTGCAGGCAGCAAATCGATTCGAGCCTCTGACCGTTTCTGGGGCGCGGAATTCCACAGGCCCTCTGCCATTGTAATCAAATGTGGTGCTTGGACGGTGAGTGTTCAGATGCCTTCTTACCATGGGGCAGCCCCAATCCAGCACTCACTCTCGATAACAAAGCTGCATTTCCAGTGGGAACATGGTGGGTGGGGGAGAGGGGGAATTGCTTGTTGACTAGGGAATAAGAGTGGGTTAAGGCTTCTCTTATTTCTCTTCCCCAACCCAGAAGCATTGAGCACAATCACAGCTCCCGAGATCAGGCAACTCAGCGCAAGCCAGGCGTGGGGGAGAGGTTCCTGACCTGTTTAAAATCAGCCTAACACTGGGTCATGCCTGAATCTCACAGTAATTGCGACAGTTTAAATGATCCTTCACATTTAGACACTAAAGAGATAACATCACTCACTCCCTTGGACTTTAGCAAAACACCGAGCACACATACATTTTAAGCAGGTTGGAACATCTCATCGACAAAAATGAAAGGAATTATTGAGAATCAAACTTAATTTAAACATTTCTAAGATCACAAATAAATGAATGAGAGATTCAGTAATAAAAAGCCAGTTTGTTGATTGTGCTGTGGAACTTTCACAGTACAGCATCAGAGGTTGGCTAGGAATCTATCCCTAAAAATATTATTTTTTTTCAGCTAACCCTACAAAACATTTCCAGTTTTCAATACCATGAATCTTTCAAAATATAATTCACCATTTACACTGAACTGTTCACAATAAAAGTCCATTAAAAAAATTAAAAATTAATTGCAGCAATTTTAATTTTTTTTCCTTTGTGCTAAACTCTGAAGCCTTTGACAAGGCCTCGACTTCCATGGCACATGAATGGGTAAGCATCGTTTTAAGTTTAGTACTACAAACGTACTCAGCTTTCAAAAATAAAATTAAAAAATGAGACATAGCAAGTCTTGGACTACAGCTATTTTTAAAAAAAAAATAACTGATGGTTTCGCATATCCCACGTTGATGGATATGGTGAATGTCTGAGCCAAGGCAAAGGCCCCAAAATACCCGCGTTACCATAACAGTCATGAGGATTTAACAAAAACAATAAAATTCCAATTCTTGCTTTCAAGGCAACAAATGATTCCATTACTGTTTTGTTCTTCCTTCAATAACCAAACGCGGGTGGTACAGAGAGAAAGTGACGAATCCAGTGGGTTTGCGGGCAAAGATCTGGGAAGCAATGGATTTGGAAAGTTGGGAAGACTGATGGAGCAAACACCAATGCACAGGTTTATTTGGTTTGCAAGGACTGAATGAAGCCTGCATTAGATTTGTTCCCACTTTCACCGAGAAGACGGAAACATTACACCCGAACAGGCTGGGCTCTGCTGGTTTTTAATGCATCGAGTAACACGGAGGGAAGATCTAGAGTTCATCACAAGTCAGGGCTGATTGGCGTTCTGGCTGGACCAAAATCCTATTACAAAGCAAGATCATTCCTCGAGCTCAACATTGATGGAAGGCACCATTTCAGTCTGCTTTCCCCGTTCATGAACAATCAAATAGCACTCATTCAGTCGTCCCTGTGCCCACACTGAGGGTCTCACACGGTGCAAGACTTGTCTGTTGGTTGCTGCGTCGTTGGGGATCCGAGGCTGGGGGCGGTTGGATTGGTCTTTGGAAAAACCGCGGGTTTGGGCCTCAGTGCAGGAGGCTTCACCTGGGCCGCTATTTTCACGGACTTCACTGGCCTGAAGGTACATGGCATGTCCCCGGATGAGCTGGCACTCCTCTGGAGAGAGGACTCCGAGTCCTTCAGGATGCGGGAATGGAGGGGGCTGGAAGGTTCAGATGTGGGAGCCACTGATGGAGATGTCTTCATAGGTTCCAGGGTGTCCAGGACCACATCTGGGGCAGGTTTCACTATGCTTTGACGCTCCAGTTCACGTAACTCGTTAAGGGCTGAATTCATTGTTGCTTCGATATCCTATAAAACAAAATTGTTTGACATATTAGAAAGTACTAAAGCTAAAGGCGAGGCATTCACTTCAGTCAACAGATAGATTTAAAATAGAGCATAAGGATATTAAGGAGCACACTGCACACTGAAACCTTATAAAGCCTGGATCTCAACCCCAATCCAGATATCCCTCCCCTTTGTGTGAACGGCTCATCTTCTGATTTTTCATCCGTGTATGTTTCTCATTTACAGCCCTGCTTTATTTTAAAGCAATATGCAGAGTTTACCTTATCAAAACCATTTAGCAGTTTGGATACCAAAGGTCCCCTCCCTGAACAGATTAACTGGTCACTCATTTAATTTAAACTGGATCTTGCTGTGCACAAATTGCCTGCTTTCCATGCCGACAATGAGAATAAAGCATTTTGGAACATGCTGAGGTTGTGAAAAGCATTATATAAATTAGATTAGATTATATCATCATATTTGCCATTCCCCTAGCGCTTGGAATTATTTCTTTTGCTCTTCTCAGCACCCAGTGCTTACACATCCTAAGTATACACAGGATTGTGCAGTGTTTACACATCCCGTTATATACAGCACTGTGCAGTGCTTACACATCCCCGTAATACACAGTAGCGTGCAGTGCTTACACATCCCAGTAATACACGGGAGTGTGCAGTGTTTACACATCCCAGCTATACACAGGAATGTGCAGTATTTACACATCCCAGCTATACACAGGACTGTGCAGTGATTACACAACCCAGTTATACATGGGACTGAGCAGTATTTACACATCCCATACAGGGCTGCGCAGTGTTTATACATCCCAGGTATAGACAGGGCTGCGCAGTGTTTATACATCCCAGTTATACACAGCACTGTGCAGTGTTTACACATTCCAGTTATACACAGGACTGTACAGTGTTTAAACAGCCCAGCAATATACAGGACTGAACAGTGCTTACACATCCCAGTTATACAAGGACTGTGCAGTGTTTACACATCCCAGTTATACACAGGACTGTGCAGTGTTTACACATCCCAGTTATACACAGGACTGTGCAGTGTTTACACATCCCAGTTATACACAGGACTGTGCAGTGTTTAAACAGCCCAGCAATATACAGGACTGAACAGTGTTTACACATCCCAGTTATACACAGGACTGTACAGTGTTTACACATTCCAGTTATACACAGGACTGTACAGTGTTTAAACAGCCCAGCAATATACAGGACTGAACAGTGTTTACACATCCCAGATATACACAGGACTGTGCAGTGTTTACACATCCCAGTTATACACAGGACTGTGCAGTGTTTACACATCCCAGTTATACACAGGACTGTGCAGTGTTTACACATTCCAGTTATACACAGGACTGTGCAGTGTTTACACATCCCAGTTATACACAGGACTGTGCAGTGTTTACACATCCCAGTTATACACAGCCTAACATTTGTATTGTAGGCCTAAGCTCCTCTTCCTCACTCTCAGACACCTCCTGATGGGCGGACAGATTTCTTGGTTTTCTGGCTGTGCATGAAATTGCAGAATGAATTGGGGGAGGGGAGATGCAAATAAATCAAAAAGAAAGAAAGACATTCTGAAAAGAATAACAAATACAAGTTAAATAGAAAGGTCCTTGTGATTCTGTCATAACCTTCAGGGTTTGGAATGCTTTGTTGGAAGCATAAAAATAAACAAAACAATTATTGTAATTTAAAAAGAACTTGTTTAGGGTTTGAGGTAATGGAGGATCACATTGCAATGATCCAAGAGGCCCATAGCAACACAAGGATTTCTAGATACCAGCGATCAAAGTTAAACTCCCAGTGCTCCTGGCCGACTCCTGCTGCTTTAAACTGTTAACAAACTGGACAATCAAACAACAGACACAGCTTCACGGACACATTTGCTACTTTTCCTACTGTCTGCATTTTCCATGAAACCCAATTATCCCTTCTCCTCCAGACATTGTGCACAAAGAATGGGTTTGACGTAACTTCAAAGCTGACAATTCCCAAGGAACAAACCGCAAATCTTTCCCCACCTGCATCACCCCCATCATTGTAAATCATTCAATAGTTACTCAAAGCATCCAGACAGTAACGCTATCCTCAGGATCGTGTTCCTGTAGTGAAGACACATCAATAACCGGCACTTCTGAACACATTTCTTTCTCTTGTATGACAAAGAACTGAGGGATGCAAATCTGCAAAATTTGGGATTGGCTTCAGCTCTGCCATTGTACTGCTTGCTGTATTTTGGCAGGAGGAATAAGGAGTCCATATTCCTCGATTAAAAAGGGTAGAGCAATGGACCTAGGGGGTACAGATTCATAAATCATTACAAGCAGCAGGATAAGTTAACAAAATTATCAAAACTGCAAACAAAGCATTGAAGTAGGCTGGGAAGAGGCTTGTGTGGAGCTTAAAGGCCATTGGGAGAAATAACCTGTTTCTGCGCTGTAATTTATTTGTTAAAACATAATTTTAATTATTACAAAGCTGTTCAAACAAGCTGGGTTTGAAACATTTTGACAATTTGAAATGAGGGATGCGATTTTCCACAACATTTATAGGTTTTACTTGTTTAAGAGAGTGAGCCAGTGTTTCAGTGGCCATATGGCTGCCTCAGTCAGATATTTCAACACCGCTCTGGATAGTCCCCAGCTGTGGAAACAAAAGTTCCGTCTTGGAATTCTGGATTGTGACAACCCACTGCCCAATTGTGTGGCCTGTGGGTGTCCAGGAACCTGTTTAGGACTATCAATTCCGATACCCTCCCCCACCTCCCCATACCCATCACCTCCCCACCCCTGACCCCCACAACCATTGGCTGGCACAGATTATTATAGTCACAAAAGGAGTGTTCACCGCAGCTTGGGTAGAATACATTGGCCTTGGAGCGGGTGTAGTGGAGATTCAACTGAATGATACCAGGACTAAAAGGGTTAAACCATTAGGGCAGATTCTATAAGGGCAGATTGTGAAGACTAAAGACAGAAGGTTATGGGTGATCTAAAACTGATAAAATAATTTGATATGTGAGAGAGAGAGAAATAATTTCATCTGGTGGGGGATCTACAACAAATTGACATTGTCCTGGATATTTTTATAAAATATCTATATATTATCATGGCTAATTTATATATATTTTTTAAACTGGACAAAGGCTTTATAATGACTGAAGGCATGACGAGCAATGACTCAAACAAAAGCAACTTCCTGGCATTCAGAACAGTTACCACCACTTTATCTCTAAAGAGGCACTAATAACCTCTGTGACTGCAGAGATCAAATCCCAGGGAATTGTACAAAGGTTATTTACATTTCTAAGGCCAGGCCTTGGCCAATGGTGACAATCAGTCCGCCAGGACAAAGGACCCTGAAATCTCTGTTGAAATTATTAATGGTTGCAATATTAACCATCTCAAGAATACCGAAAAAGGAATAAACACCCTTCGTCCAAACCAAAGTGGAGAAGTGGGGGGTCATATCACACGATCCCCCCTCCTCTCCCCCAAGCTGTTGGAACCTGTAATATTGACTTGTGGAGCTGCAAAGCAGACTGCCATTTTCCATCAACCATACAACAGCTCAGAACAAGGGCTCGGTCCAGGTAAATGTCTGGTCCCCATCTACACTGTTTCTACTGGAACCTCGGTACCAGCACCTATAAGACTAATTCACCTCCGTTTGTCTATCTCATTTTCTTTGTTTACTCAGTTTTCTCTGCTGGAAAAGTGAAATATCAAGCATCAGTCTTCTACCTGCCGATTCTCTGAAAGAATACACCATTGGACTTTGATTCTGGACTCTAGACTCAATGAAACAATAATTCTTATCTTCTCTTTGGTCTTTACCCTATACCTCTTTCTTTTCCTTACCCTACTTTTATTGTGTAAACGTACCAGAGGCTACATAGTCACACCCCCACCCACCCCACCCTCCCATATTTTGAGTGTATATAAAATAAACTAACCCTCTGATTTTACCTGATTTCGGGTTTGCAGTGGAGTTGTTAATAGGAATTGGATCACACCAAAACTGAGAGGTTGGGGAAAATACGCCACCACTTATAAAGGAGAAAATAAAAAATTAAAACAACCTTCTGGGACAGGTGGTGAGAGGAGAAATCAGAGCTGTTAAAATTAAAAACACCTCCTGTCCGTAACAGATGTGACGTTAAAATTAGCTAGGATTGTATCTCAGAATCAGTAAGAATCAGAAACTTCCCTCCAAATGGATGTGGATAATAGAAGTCAATTAGCTCTTTCAAGGCTAAGATTGATATATTTTAAATGGATAAGGAGCAAATGCAGGTAAATCAGGCTGAGGACGCAGATCAGATGTGATTTACTGTTCTGGAGCATAAACACTGGTATAAACGCCAGTTTGGCTGACTGGCCTGTTTCTCTGCTGTGCATTCTAATGTAATGAGAATCAGTGAATCATAGAAATTTTACTGCACAGTAAGAGGCCACTCGTGTCTGCTCCAGCTGACAAACTAGCCACCCAGCCTTATCCCACTTTCCAGCATTTAGACCTTAGCCCTGCAGGTGACGGCACTTGAGGTACACATACAGACACCTTTTAAATGAGTTGAGGGTTTCTGCCTCTACTGCCCTTTCAGGCAGAGAGTTCCAGACCCCCGTAACCCAATGGGTGAAAATAAAAATTTCCTCATCTCCCCTCTAATCTTTCTACCAATCACTTTAAATGTATGCCCCCTAGTCACTGACCTCTCTGCTAAAATAAATTGGCTCTTCCCATCCACTCTATCTAGGCCCCTCACAGTTTTGTACATCTTAATAAAATCTCCCCTTGGTGTCCTCTGTTCCACGAAGAACAACCCCAGCCTTTCCAATCTTTCCTCATAGCTGCAATTTTCTAGTCCTGGCAACATCTTTATAAATCTCCTCTGTACCCTCTGTAAACAGCCTTCCAATCACAAACACCCATCAAAAATTACCTTTAGTTTCCTGCCACTAAGCCAATTTTCTAACCAGCTTGTTACATTCCCCTGGATCACATAGGCTTTTTTTTTTACCTAGTCTGCCATGTGGGACCTTGTCAAAAGCCTTGCTAAGATCCATGTACATCGCATCAACTGCACAACCCTCATCAATCCTCCTGGTTACTTCCTTAAAAAATTAAATCAGACACGACCTTTCCTTAACAAATCCATGCTGACTGTTCTTGATTAATCTGTGCCTTTCTAAGTGACAGTTTATCCTGTGCCTCAGAATTGATTCCAATAATTTGCCCACGACCGAGGTCAGACTGACTGGCTTGTAATTATTCAGTCTGTCTCTCGCTCCCTTTTTAAACAAAACTACAATGTTAGCAGACCTCCAATCCTCCGGCACCTCACCTGTATCCAGCGAGGATTGGAAAATGATGGGCAGACCCTCCGCAATTTTCTCCCTGGCTTCTTTTAACAGCCTGGGGTACCTTTTATCTGGCTCTGGTGATTTGTCCACTTTCAAGAATGTTAAACCCATTAATACTTCCTCTCTTCCTATGTTTATCTCACCTAATACTTCACACTTCTCAACTGCAATGTCTATATCATCCCACTTTTTTGTGAAAACAGAAGAAAAGTATCTGTTAAGAACTATACCCTTGTCCTCCACCCTTCATACATAGGTTACCTTTTTGGTCTTTTATGGGCCTTACTCTTTCTTTAATTATCCTCTTACTCTTAATGTGGGTGGGAGGGTGAGCTGTGAGGAGGATGCAGAGATGCTTCAGGGTGATTTGGACAAGTTGAGTGAGTGGGCAAATGCATGGCAGATGTAGTATAATATGGATAAATGTCAGGTTATCCACTTTGGTAGCAAAAACAGGAAGGCCGATTATTACCTGAATGGCTAAAAATTGAGAGAGGGGAATGTGCAACGAGACCTGGGTGTCCTCGTCCACCAGTCGCTGAAGGTAAGCATGCAGGTGCAGCAAGCGGTAAAGAAGGCAAATTACATGTTGGCCTTCATAGCGAGAGGATTCGAGTACAGGAGCAGGGATGTCTTGTTGCAATTATACAGAGCCTTGGGTGAGACCACACTTGGAATATTGTGTGCAGTTTTGGTCTCCTTATCTGAGGAAGGATGTTCTTGCTATAGAGGGTGTGCAGTGAAGGTTTACCAGACTGATTCCTGGGATAGTGGGACTGACATATGAGGAGAGCTTGAGTTGGTTAGGATTATATTCTCTGGAGTTCAGAAGAATGAGGGGGGATCTCATTGAAACCTATAAAATTCTAACAGGACTAGACAGGGTAGATGCAGGAAGGATGTTCCTGATGGTAGGGGATTCCAGAACCAGGGGTCACAGTCTGAGGATACAGGGTAGACCATTTAGGACAGATGAGGAGAAATTTCTTCACCCAGAGAGTGGTGAGCCTGTGGAATTCTACAACACAAAGTAGTTGAGGCCAAAACATTGTATGTTTTCAAGAAGGAGTTAGATATAGCTCTGGGGGCGAAAGGGATCAAAGAGTATGGGGAGAAAGCGGGAGCAGGCTATTGAGTTGGATGATCAGCCATGATCATAATGAATGGTGGAGCAGGCTCGAAGGGCTGAATGGCCTACTCCTGCTCCTAGTTTCTATTTTTTTCTAATGGATTGATAAAACATCTTTGGGTTCTCCTTGATTTTGCTTTCCAATATTTTTACATGCCCTCTCTTTGCTTTCCTAATTTCTTGTTTGATTTCACGCCTCCACTTTCTACACTCCTCTCGGCTTTCAGTAGTATTGAGTTTTCAGTGTCTGACATAAGCTTTCTTCTTCTGCCTTATCTTACCCTGTAAGCTCCTTGACATCCAGGGGGCTCTAGATTTGGCCGTCCCACCCTTTTCCTTTGTGGGAACATGTTTGCTCCGAACTTCTTGAATCTTCCTTTGAACGCCTCCCACTGCTCTGACACTGATTAATGCTCAAGTAGCTGTTTCCAGCCCACTTTTCCTAAACCCTCAGCTTAGTAAAATTGGCCTTGCCCTAATTTAGAACCTTAACTCCTGTTCTACCTTTGTCCTTTTGTACAATTATGTTAAAACTAACTGAATTATGATTAGTACCACCAATATGCTCTCCCACTGTCACTCCTTCCACCAGCTCAGTGTCAATTTCTAAAACTAAGCCCAGAACCATGCCCTCTCTTGTTGGACTTGCTACATCCTGGCCAATAAAGTTCTCCTGAATGTACCTCAAGAATTCTGCTCCCTAAATTCCATTCACACTAAAACTATCCCAGTTAATATTGGGGTGGCTAAAATCCCCTCTATTACTGCCCTATTGCTTTTGCACTTCTCAGAGCTTTGCCTACATATTTGCTCTTCTATCTCCCTCTGACTGTTTAGAGATCTATGGTATACTCCCAATAGTATGACTGCTCCTTATTTGTTCCTGAGCTCAATGCATATGGCTTCAATTGATGATCCTTCCAATATATCATCCCACCTCACAGCTGTAATTTCTCTTTTAACTAAAATTGCTACTCCCCTCCCTTTTTATCCTCCTCTTTAACTCATCTGAAAACCCTGTAACCAGGAACATTGAGCTGCCATTCCTGTCCCTCTTCAAGCCATGTTTCTGTAATAGCTATGATACCATACTGCCACATTTCTATACATGCCCTCAGCTCGTCTGCTTTATTTGTTATACTCCTTGCGTTGAACTATATACCCTTGAGCACTGCCAAACTCTCTTTTATTTTCTATCTTTGTATCGTCTATCTTCCAGACCCACCAGCTGATTTTCTGCCTTCCATTACCATTTCTGATTTTGCCCCATCTGAGTCCACTCTCAGGCTCCCACCCCCCTGCCAAACTAATTTAAACCCTCCCCAACAGCACCAGCAAACTTCCCAGCAAGGATATTGGTCCCAGCCCCAATGAGGTTGTGCAGGTCCCACCTCCCCCAGACTCGATCCCAATGCCTCAGGAATCCAAATCCTTCTCTCCTACACCATCTTTCCAGCCACACATCCATCAGCTCTCACCTCCTATTTCTATGCTCACTAGTGTGTGGCACTGGTAGTAATACGGAGGTTACTGCCTCTGAGGTCTTGCTTTTTAATGTCTTATCTAGCTCCCCAAAATCTGCCTTCAGGAACTCATCTCTCTTTCTACCTATGTTGTTGGTACCAATGTGAACCATGAGCTCTGGCTGTTCACCCTCCCCCTTAAGGATGCCCTGTGATATCCTTGACTCTGGCACCAGGGAGGCAACATACCATCCTGGTGTCACGTCTATTCTATGAACAGGCTCGAGGGATTGGATAGCCTGCTCCTATTGCTATATTCCCAAAACGAACACTGTCATCCCCAGTAAAGCTCAGATTGCAGTCAGTTTCCAAAATTTTCAGCAAGTTAGTGCTCCTCATGCGTGAATTGAGGCACGGAGTGTCAGCAAGATATTCAACTGGGAGGGGCACCATAGCTAAACTCCTTCCTTTGCACTTGTGTGTGCTGAAGGGCCAACAGCTAACCTAAGCAGCTTCGTGGGAGACTGCCGAGGGACAGTATTGTACCTGTGCTATAGACTCCGGGTCCAGTGGCTTATGGTTACTGAAGCTCTTGGATCTTCCCGCTGCCATCGCCTTACGAACCTGCGGACTGTCGGCCCGGTTTGCTGACGGCCGACGGGTAACCGAGTTCAGGCTGCCATGGGCCACCGTCGGCCGCTTGTCCACAGTCTCCTTGCCGCTGTTTTGGGTTACTTGAGGAGAGCTCCTGGGACTGGCTGAAGCCTGTGGTACACCGTCTGCAGGCGAGGATGGCAACCCATGCCCAGCGACACCATGTCCTTCACCAGATCGGAACGAGCGCCGGATGCTCCCGGACTCGGACTTCTTCTTCTGCCTGGGTCAATAATGCAAAAGGATCAGCTTAAAATCATAGAACAGAGTACAGGAGGCCATTCAGCCCATTAAGCCTGCGCTCATTCTTTCAAAGAGCAACTCAGTTAGTCCCACTCACCAACTTTCTCCCTATCGCCCTGCAATTATTTGCTCCTTGTAGTATTTATCCAATTACCCGGCACATCTACAGTTCGATCTGTATATATCACCAACACACTCAGTGCAAAATCACTCTCCAGCTGGAATCCTCTGGGTTCATCATCTCTAAATGCAGCTCTGAACTACACTTTGAGAGTCAACCCAGCAACCCTTTAACCACCTAGTTCCACTCTGGCTGAGCACAGTTCCAGAGCCACTGGAGTCCCTCACCAGGAGCCAGTGTTGTAGGTGAGCCAGATAAGGGAGCTGTTAGCAAGGTGGTGGTAAGGTGCTCCCTCCATATTCACACCATGCGTTTGTATTTTCAGACAGCGACTACCTTCTGGGAAGAGACTCTGACCTGTTCAAGTTTGCTAAGTAGATGTCAGCAACATGTCCCGTAGGTGAACTGACGCTGCTCTTGGACAGGGGCTGTTCCACCGGGGGAGGTGCACTGCTTGGCTCAATGTCATCTTTTGGGCTCAGTCTGTCAGAGAATGTATCATCGCTGAGTGATAGGATGAGCGAGAGACATGGGGAATGGGGAAGAAAGAGGGGAGAGAGTCAGGAGGGAGAAAGGTGGAGGGGAGGAAGAAGAGAGGGAGGGGAGGAATGAGGAAGGGGAAGCGAGAGAAAGTGAGGGTTGAGTATTTGAGGTGAGGGGAAATAATGGGTGGTTGGGGAAAGAGAGAGAGAGAGAGAGATAAGCATAAACGTCATTGCACATAATATAAATCCCATCAATTTAAAAATGTTTTAACCATAAAGTATAAAAATAACTGGAGTGATATTTCTAACGATGTATGCTACTAGTTGGTTTAGAGATCTAGGTTTTTAGTGCCTTATTCCAACACAGGGTTACTGACACTCGGTAAATCCTGAATGAGGAGAAGCTCCAGACCGATTTAATTAACTCTGGAATTCCTTTAAGGCTGACACTCAGATGCATTTGAGCAGGTGGGGTGCTGGGCGAGGAGTTTTATGGAGGTGACGGGGGTCTGGTCCGCTGCTGGAGAGTTGGCAAGAGACCGGCACTGGGTCCTTTGGGGAAGGTTCCCTGATTCTGAGCCAATCGGGCAATTAACTGGCTAATGGCGGACATTCCACGGGATCAGAATCCTGGACGGGTAGTCCCTCCCGCCAAGAGCTGCCAGCCTATCGGAGGCCAGCAGTTCTTTTGCTCTGCAATGCCACCAGGAGGCAGTAGTTGTTGTGGGAAATACACCCACCAGAGGCCCAGGATTGTGGAGTGACCCAGGCCAGAGGTAAGTGCCAAAGGGTGGAAATTCATAGGGTGGGAATTAGTTGGGGGGTGGGGATCACAGGGAGAAGGGAGGTGTAGGCATCAGCACAACAGTAGCAGTGTGGCTCTCAGTTGGCCCCTTCTCGATACCTATACACATGGACTTCTATACACAAGAAGGCAGCTCACCACCACCTTCTCAAGGGCAAGTAAGGATGGGTAATAAATGCTGGCCTAGCCAGTAAAGCCTGCATCCCGTGAATGAATATACTAAAAAATTTTAAACCAAGAAGAGATTTGAAAGGGTCAATTGGGAAAGACTATGTCCTTTGGTAGTGGAGTCAGTGTCAAGGAGTCATTCTGTGCTCTTATGTCTCTGTGGTGTAATCGATGGGTTTGGTGCTCTACCTGTCACACATCTATCATGGTTTTAATGAAAACTTACGTGTCTTGAACCACAATGTACTGATGTGGGACAAGTCCATCTATTCCATTATGTCGACCCTCCCACCAATCTTCTGAAGCTCTGTGATAGAGCAGCAGACTTGCACCCTTCTTAAAGGAGAGCTCCCGAGCTGTGCGTCCAGTGTAATCAAACTTTGCAATGGCTTCTATTGGCTCACCTTCTGCAAGAGGAAGAGAAATAAAAGGTTCATCTCTGTTTAGAACACCTGCCCTTTACGTCTCTTGCTGGGCACAGTTCCACAGGTACCTTATCCCAAATTCCAATTCTACCGTATGAGCTTCAACCAAACATTGGCACGATCTGTGCCCAATCATAGCAGCACACACCTGGCCCCAGCTGAGATGAACCAGGGTTTTAGCTGGAGAACTTGTCAGTATTAAGTATTATTTAAATATTAAGTACTGCAGTCGATGGTGCAATTAACAATTGTGACACCTACTGGGAGAGAGGACCCGTGTAACACTGGACTGACGAGTGGTCCCACCACTAGGTTCTATAGCCCTTTTCCACTGACTCATCTCAGTTCTCTAAAGGATACCCAGTAGCAAATTATCACAAACAAAAACAGAAAATGCTGGGAAAACTCAGCAGGTCCGGCAGCATCTGCGGAGAGAGAAACAGAGTTGACGTTTCGAGTCCGTATGACCCACCTTCAGAAATCATCACGGTTACTTCGACAGGACACCTACCCTCTTGCGACTTTATCAACTGAGAAGGAAGAAATTTTGAACTAACCCCCCCCACCCCACCCCCCTGATGTGACACTCCTTCAAACAGATCAGCTGCTGTTAATTTTAGTGGAAGATAAAGTCGGGTTGGGGTTTCAATTCTGTCTTAGGAACACCATTAATTCCAAGCCACTCACCATCCTGACTTGGAAATATATCGCCATTTCTTCACTGTCGCTGGGTCAAAATTCTGGAACTTCCTCCCTAACAGCGCTGTGGGTGTACCTACACCACATGGACTGCAGCGCCTCAAGAAGGCAGCTCACCACCACCTTCTCAAGGGCAACTAGGGACGGACAATAAAAATGCTGACCCAGCCAGCGACGCCCACATCCTGAGAACAACTTTTGTTTTAAGTTGTTAGCCTTCAGGGTGCTCCATTAAAAGAAACTGTAAGATCCGAAAAAAACTTTTGTTCATGCTGGGCAGGAAAGACAGGTGTCCAGATGAATAGGTGAAGCAATGTTCCCATGGGAATCTGATAGGAGGTACAGGGGAGGCAGGAATAAGCAGCTGAAGGCTGGTGGCACAAGAGAAAACTAGTGACTTTGTTCTACTGTGTGGGTTGTCAGCTACAAGTGATGGTTTGTTTTGCCAAGTTCAGGAGTCCAGCTCTCAACATTCCTGTACTCAATATTCATTTTGGCACAATGGTTTACATTACAGCATACATCAGCATCTGAGGAAGAACTGTGCGCTCAACTCACATTCTTTTTGGCTGCCCTCACTCTCTTGGCTTTGCTCACAATTGAAGTTAATACAAAGGTGACATCAGACGGGGAAAACTGCACGTGTGTAAAATCTACGTGTGCAGTGAGGTGCTGACAGAGCAGGAGACCGCCTGCTGAAACCCTGGCTCTCAACAGGATTGGTCTCCTGCCAATCCTCAATCTCTCCTCTCCTTTGAGGGGGCGCAGCCGTTCCCTGACACCTGGTTTCAGCAACCATTTTCATGCGTGACTCTAAGACTCTTACCCTAGGTCAACATTTATCCATCAACCAACATCAGTGAACAACAGATGATCTGGGGATTTAGTTCCTTTCTTGGTGAATGAGTTACAACTCGGTTCCAATCCTCATTATTTAGCCCATCTGTTAGCAGGGTGGAAATCTGGTGATTTATTGCATTGCTGTTTATGGGATCTTGCTGTGTGAAAATTGGCTGCCACATTTTCTACATTACAAGTGTCTACACTTCCAAAGTGTTTTTGATAAGTTTTGGGGTCATCCTATACAAACGCAAATTGTATTTTTTCTGGAGAGCACGGGGATTCCATATGCATCCAACACAAGAGCCAAAATGAATTTGTTTCTCAGCCAACACCTACCTTGTTTTAACAAGCAGGAGGCCCAGGATGGTGAGGTGGGGAGTGGAAATACTGGTTGGTTTCTCCCCTATCTAACATAAGGGACTGAGATTGGTCTCCACAGCCCTAATGCCACCCATGATGGAACAAGCTAACTCAACAACTGAATACTGGATTGCTTTCCTGTGTGTGACTCAGCCCCTGTCCGCGTTCGACATCCACAGCCTCTGAATGAACAGTGACGCGCTGCATTCGCAAAGCATCACTCAGTAAATATAACCGCTGTCCAAAATGTCTAACGATAACCGTGTTTTTTAAGGTATAGCATTAAACGTCTGGGGGTGATTTAAACTCATGCCCCCTGATGGGAAACTGGGATGATCAGACTGGCTGCCTGTTTTAAACATGGCCCCACTTCACATTCATTTACAGTCTGACAAAGTCATTGACAACACTGAAGGAGGCTATTCGGCCCATTCCTATTGAATCAACAGCAGCTGATCCACTTGCATCAGTTTCCCATTGGACATTTTAGGTTAAGTCAGTGAGAATATAAGCCACATCCCCCATTACTCAGAGCACCAGAGTTAGGGAGTGATCAGGACAGCCCCTGCTGCTGAGCTAACAATTACAGAGTCACAACATGCACACTTCCACACACACACACACACACATCTCCATCCTGCCAACTGACGGGACTGGACAATAAGGGATGGAACAGAGCTGATTACAGTAACTCATTCACCAGCAGAGGAACTAAAGAACACAATCCATGTTGTAGGAAGGTGACCCTTCCCTTCAGGGTAGGTCAATTAGATGAAAAACAGCCTTGTTCACATTGCTAAACGGCACATCAGAACATCATATGGTTCTTAGCGCAGTGTAACAGAGCAATTTGAGTGACCCAGAGCATCACAGGCACTCACAAGCACACGCACAATCCCATTCACACATGTCTGCTTACGCACGTGATGTACCCACACGCAGATCCCCTCCCCCACCCGCAGCCGAGACAGAGGGCGCCCAGAGCAGGAAAGATGGAGAAAAGAATTCCAACTATTCCCAACAGCTTTCACGGAGGATAAATTTATAATTCCGAAGCTCCACGCCTTTATTAAAACAAAAAAAGGAAGCGGCTCTGTAGGATTGAATCCCCCGCCTCTTGACTTTTGTGGCAGGACAGCTGCAGAGGAGCGCCCTGTGACTCTGTGATACTGAATAGTCTCAATTCCTCCTGTGACCCTGGGACAGGGCCAACTTATGGAAGAGGCTCTGGGGGATGGGACAGATTGAGCTGTGCAGTAATCCTTCCCATATCTTCAAGTACAACAACAGCCTGCATTTATATAGCACCTTTAATGTGGTTAGAAAATCCAAGGGCACATCACAACAGCATAAATCAAACACAATTTATGCTGAGTTACAAAGGAGATACAAGAACAAGCGACCAAAAGCTTGGGCAAAAAATAAGTTTAAGGAGTGACCTGAAAGGAGGAGAGAAAGAGAGCGAGGTGGAGAGGTTTAGGGAAGGAACTCAAGAGCTTAGGGCTCAGGCAGCTGAAGGCTAGGCCACCCATGGGTGGGGTGGCAAAAATTAGAGATGAATTGGGGGAGCACAGAGATCTTAGAGGGCTGTAGGAGGACACAGATAGGGAGCAATGAGGTCATGTGGTGATTTGTTATCAAGGATGAGAATTTTAAATTCAAACTGGACCCTGAGACAATATAGGTCAGGCGGCAGAGAAAGTGATGGGTGAACGGGACAGTGCGAGTTAGGCAAGAAAGTGATGGGTGAACGGGACAGTGCCAGTTAGGCGAAAGACAGCAGAATTTTGGATGAAGTTTACAGAGGGTGGAGGGTCTGCCAGGAACACATTGGAATAGTTGAGTATGAAGGTAACAAAAGTATGGATGAGGGTTTCAGTAGACGGACTGTGGAGGGTCAGAGTCAAGTAACGTTACAAAAGTGGAAACTGGTTGCACTCCATTTTCAGTCATCCTGTGTCAAGTCCCAACTCCCGCCTGCTCACCTTAAAACTACGGAAGGCCTCACTTCCCTCAGCCTTCCATTCCTCACCCTCTAACCACCTTCATTATCCTCATCTTCTCTCTGACTCCAGGCTGTTCTGCTCCTGGTGCTACTGGGTCTTCAATTGGACATCTCAAAGCGCTCCCCAGCACCGCCCTTTCCCTTTTGCACGCTAACTCATCATCTCTGGAGCTCTCTACTAGCATCACGATGGTGAGGATAAACAACCAAATGACATTGCAGGTGGCATCGTGTTGTATGAAGAATCTGCAAGTCCCAGTCTAGTACAAATTGTGTTCCTAAGTCTAGATTTCCCAGAGGTGCACTCCCCATAGCAGGATCGTACCCCAAGCACAATAACACTGAGACATGCTGTAAAGAGATGGCTAGGTCAGAAAGCACTGATAAGCCACAGTGTAGTAACATTATACAGCTACAGGTATAGGCCATAGGGTTCCATTGTCATAGTTCAGTCCCATCTCTGCCATTTTCCACATTACTTACCGACTTCAGTCTAGAACTGATCTGTAATTTTTCCAACTCAATACAGATTCACTCTATTAGCCTATAACCGAGGCTGAGATTTAAAACCTGCAGAGTGAAGGGGTTCTGCCTTATCAGAGGTGCTGTCGTTTTGCAGGATCACTCCTAGAAAACTGGATTAAAACTAAAGCCTTTCCCTATGTGTACGGGAGCCTGAACCCGCAGTCATTTGGATTTTTGCCTCAGTTCCACTGAAAGGCTTAATGTGTGATGGTGGTTGATTTGCACACATCCCCACTTAATACATCAATAAATTCTTCCCGCTGACAGCCTGTCTTTGAAGTCTTTCCCTTTTGTTTTTGTCAATTTTTAAAAGATGTCTTTAGTGAGTGAGTGGACTCAAATGAGAAACACATTAAACTCAACTAAGAGGTAAGAAACACTTTTTTTTTAACCCTTCCTCACCTGAATTTGAACTTCCCAAAACAATCAAGAGAATGGGTCAGGGTCACATTAACACAAGGAACAGGAGGAGGCCATTCAACCCCTCAACCTGCTCTGCTATTTCATCAAATCATGGCTGATCCGTATCTCACCTCCATTTGCCTGACATTGTTGTGTGTCCCTCGAAACCCTTACTCAACAAAAATCTATCATCTCAGTCTTGAAGCTCTAATTGATCCTCAGAAACATGACTTTTGGAGGGGCTGGCGGGGGGGTGGGGGAAGGGGGTGGTGGTGCTGTGGCAGAGTTCATTTAGCTATTTTAATTCTGCTCCTTTAAGCATTTGGGTTTTAACATGAAACCCAATCCAAGAGCTCGCAGACTGGGGAAGTCCTGAGATTATCTCCTGCTCTCCGGAGTGCACCGAAGTAGGAGCAGCTCCCAGGAATCTCCTGACCACCGTGTCCAATGTCCCTCCCTACTGGCATCCCCCACCCCTCAAAACCCTAATAACCTCCTCACTCCCCACCTCCCAGTTTGAGAACCTCTGCTACAGGGAGGGTGGGGAACAGTGGGACTCGTTCTAGATTGCCAGCAAAGACACGATGGGCCTAATGCCCTCCTCTTCTGAGGTAAACATCTATGGAACTCTGACAAAATAGCTCAAATTGGGTTGTGTGCCATCACAGGATTGGGCCAGAGGACGGTGAACTGCTTGGGGAGTGTGGATAAATCACACATTAAGTCCACGTGCAGAATAAGCAGATCCTTTATCTCCATCAGGTACAGCAGCTCTGTAAATAAACGGATGCTGTGAATCTGACTAGCTCCCCTCTCTGTTGCCAGAAGCTGCAGTTTATTTATGTTTATAAATGGCATGCAGTCTGTTCCTCAGTTCCAAAGAAGCCAGTGCTAAGCAAAGGGAGGGCGAAGCAAATATTATCGAGCTCAGACATTCACACAGCATCTCTGTTACCCTGTTTATACTGTAGAATTCACTCTGGTCAGGAATTGGGTAATTCCGGTTGATGATCCCACCTCTCCCAAACTCTACAGTCTACACGTGGGAAAAGCCCCTTGTTAAAGAATATGAAACAAGCAGCTAGAGGGAGCAGCACATTTGTAATGTAGACAGAAACGTTCAGGTGCATAGCAGACAGAAGGGGATCAAATAGGAGGAAAGTGGTAATTGGTCACAGTGTCTCAACTTTGGGGATGGCAATGGATAAAATATCAGCAACAGTGCCCAGCCCAATATCAGCCTCTGAATGGGAAATGAACACATGTGAGCAGTGGGGGTGAGCAGGTAGAGGGCAGATTGTGATGGCTAGCACAGTTGAATATGCCGCCAAAACTATTAGATTAATTGTCTGCAAATTTGCCAGTGTGATGAGTCCCTGCAAATACCAACACACCTACTGAACCCCCACCCCCCACAAATGCCAACACACATACTGAACCCCTTCCCCAGCAAATACCAACATGCCTGCACAGCCCCTTCCCCCAGCAAATACCAACACACCTACACAGCCCCTTCCCCCAGCAAATACCAACATGCCTACTGAACCCCCACCCCCCACAAATACCAACACACCTACACAGCCCCTTCCCCCAGCAAATGCCAACACACCTACTGAACCCCCTCCCCCTACAAATACCAACACACCTACACAGCCCCTTCCCCCAGCAAATGGAAACACACCGACTGAACCCCCTCCCCCTACAAATACCAACACACCTACACAGCCCCTTCCCCCAGCAAATGCCAACACACCTACTGAACCCCCACCCCCTACAAATACCAACACACCTACTGAATCCCCTTCCCCCAGCAAATACCAACACACCTACTGAACCCCCTTCCCCAGCAAATACCAACACACCTACTGAACCCCCTTCCCCAGCAAATACCAACACACCTACTGAACCCCCTTCCCCAGCAAATACCAACACACCTACTGAACCCCCTTCCCCAGCAAATACCAACACACCTACTGAACCCCCTCCCCCCCACAAATACCAGCACACCTACACAGCCCCTTCCCCCAGCAAATACCAACACACCTACTGAACCCCTTCCCCCAGCAAATACCAACAGACCTACTGAACTCCCTTCCCCAGCAAATACCAACAGACCTACTGAAGCCCCTCCCCCAGCAAATACCAACACACCTACTGAACCCCCTTCCCCAGCAAATAGCAACACACCTACTGAACCCCCTTCCCCAGCAAATACCAACACACCTACTGAATCCCCTTCCCCAGCAAATACCAACACACCTACTGAACCCCCTTCCCCAGCAAATACCAACACACCTACTGAACCCCCTTCCCCAGCAAATACCAACACACCTACTGAACCCCCTCCCCCCCACAAATACCAACACACCTACACAGCCCCTTCCCCCAGCAAATGCCAACACACCTACTGAACCCCTTCCCCCTACAAATACCAACACACCTACACAGCCCCTTCCCCCAGCAAATGCCAACACACCTACTGAACCCCCTCCCCCTACAAATACCAACACACCTACACAGCCCCTTCCCCCAGCAAATACCAACACACCTACTGAACCCCCTTCCCCAGCAAATACCAACACACCTACTGAACCCCCTTCCCCAGCAAATACCAACACACCTACTGAACCCCCTTCCCCAGCAAATACCAACACACCTACTGAACCCCCTTCCCCAGCAAATACCAACACACCTACTGAACCCCCTCCCCCCCACAAATACCAGCACACCTATACAGCCCCTTCCCCCAGCAAATACCAACACACCTACTGAACCCCTTCCCCCAGCAAATACCAACAGACCTACTGAACTCCCTTCCCCAGCAAATACCAACAGACCTACTGAAGCCCCTCCCCCAGCAAATACCAACACACCTACTGAACCCCCTTCCCCAGCAAATAGCAACACACCTACTGAACCCCCTTCCCCAGCAAATACCAACACACCTACTGAATCCCCTTCCCCAGCAAATACCAACACACCTACTGAACCCCCTTCCCCAGCAAATACCAACACACCTACTGAACCCCCTTCCCCAGCAAATACCAACACACCTACTGAACCCCCTCCCCCCAACAAATACCAACACACCTACACAGCCCCTTCCCCCAGCAAATGCCAACACACCTACTGAACCCCTTCCCCCTACAAATACCAACACACCTACACAGCCCCTTCCCCCAGCAAATACCAACACACCTACTGAACCCCCTTCCCCAGCAAATACCAACACACCTACTGAACCCCCTTCCCCAGCAAATACCAACACACCTACTGAACCCCCTTCCCCAGCAAATACCAACACACCTACTGAACCCCCTCCCCCCCACAAATACCAACACACCTACACAGCCCCTTCCCCCAGCAAATACCAACACACCTACTGAACCCCTTCCCCCAGCAAATACCAACAGACCTACTGAACTCCCTTCCCCAGCAAATACCAACAGACCTACTGAAGCCCCTCCCCCAGCAAATACCAACACACCTACTGAACCCCCTTCCCCAGCAAATACCAACACACCTACTGAACCCCCTTTCCCAGCAAATACCAACACACCTACTGAACCCCCTTCCCCAGCAAATACCAACACACCTACTGAATCCCCTTCCCCAGCAAATACCAACACACCTACTGAACCCCCTACCCCAGCAAATACCAACACACCTACTGAACCCCCTCCCCCCCACAAATACCAACACACCTAAACAGCCCCTTCCCCCAGCAAATACCAACAGACCTACTGAACCCCTTCCCCCAGCAAATACCAACAGACCTACTGAACCCCTTCCCCCAGCAAATACCAGCAGACCTACTGAACCCCCTCCCCCCACAAATACCAACACACCTACAGAGCCCCTCCCCCAGCAAATACCAACACACCTACTGAACCCCCTCCCCCAGCAAATACCAACACACCTACAGAGCCCTCTCCCCCCACAAATACCAACACACCTACAAAGCCCCCTCCCCCAGCAAATACCAACACACCTACTGAACCCCCTCCCCCAGCAAATACCAACACACCTACTGAACCCCCTCCCCCAGCAAATACCAACACACCTACAGAGCCCCCTCCCCCTGCAAATACCAACACACCTTCTGAATCTGCCCCCTCTCCCCCTACAAATACCATCACACCCAGGGAACCTCCTGTAGGCATTTGCAAGAATCTTCAGCCAGAAGTACTAAGTGGATGATCCATCTAGCCTCCATTACAGATGCCAGTCTTCAGCCAGTTCGATTCACTCCATGTGATATCAAGAAATGACTGAACACAGTGGATACTGCAAAATCTATGGGCCCTGACAATATTCTGGCAATAGTACTGAAGACTTGTGCTCCAGAACTTACCATGCCCCTAGCCAAGCTGTCCCAGTACAACTACACACTGGCATCGAGCTGGCTATGTGGAAAATTGCCCAGGTATGTCCTGTACACAAAAAGCTGGACAAATCCAACTCTGCCAGTTACCGCTCCATCAGTCTACTCTTGATCATCAGGAAAGTAATGGAAGGGGTCATCAACAGTGCTATCAAGCAGCACTTGCTTAGCAATAACCTGCTCACTGATGCCCAGTTTGGGTTCGGCCAGAGTCACTCAGCTCCTGACCACATTACAGCCTTGGTTCAAACATGGACAAAAGAGCTGAACTCCCGAGGTGAGAGTGACTGCCCTTGACATCATGGCCACATTTGACCAAGTGTGACATCAAGGAACCCTAGCAAATCTGGAGTCAAAGGGAATCAGGGGGAAAACTCTCTGCTGGTTGGAGTCATACCTAGCACAAAGGAAGATGATCGTGGTTGTTGGAGGGCAATCAGCACAGTTCCAGGACATCACTGCAGTAGTTGCTCAGGGTAGTGTCCTAGGCCCAACCGTCTTCAGCTGTTTCATCAATGACCTTCCCTCCATCATAACGTCAGAAGTGGGGATATTCGCTGATGATCGCATAATGTTCAGCACCATTCGCAACTCCTCAGACACAAACAGTCCAGGTCCAAATGTAGCAAGACTTGGACAATATCCAGGCTTGGGCTGACGAGTGGCAAGTAACATTCGCGCCACTGAAGTGTCAGACAATGACCTACAAGAGAGAATCTAACCATCTCCCCTTGACACTCAATGGCATTACCATCACTGAATCCCCCACTACCAACATTCTGGGGAGGGGGTTACCATTGACCAGAAACTGAACTGGACTAGTCATATAAATACTGTGGCTACAAGAGCAGGTCAGAGGCTAGGAATCCTGCGACGAGTAACTCACTTCACTTCCACTCCCCAAAGCCTGTCCACCATTTACAAGGCACAAGTCAGGAGTGTGACTCTCCACTTGCCTGGATGAGTGCAGCTCCAACAACACTCAAGAAGCTTGACACCATCCGGGACAAAGCAGCTCGCGTGACTGGCACCACATCCACAAACATTCACTCCCTCCGCCACCGATGCAGAGTGGCAGCAGCATGTACCATCTACAAGATGCACTGCAAGAACTCAACAAGGCTCCTTCGACAGCACCTTCCAAACCCACAAACTCTACCATCTAGAATGACAAGGGCAGCAGATAGATGGGAACATCACCACCTGGAAGTTCCCCTCCAAGCCACTCACCATCCTCACTTGGAAATATATTGGCTGTTCCTTCAATGTCACTGGGTCAAAATCCTGGAACTCCCCCCCTAACAGTACTGTGGGCATACCTACACCACATGGACTACAGCGGTTCAAGAAGGTAGCTCACCACCACCTTCTCAAGGACCATTAGGGATGGGCAATAAATGCTGGCCCAGCCAGTGACACTCACATCCCGTGAATGCCTGAAAACAAACAACACTCCCAGGGAACCCCTGACTTGACATACACTCACCTTAGGGTAATATTCTATGCTCACATCTTCTGTATAATTTAATATACAATAATTGGAATCGACAAAACATCCTTATTGTAGAAATCATTGCAAGTTCAGTGCTGGGAGAGTCAGGGGAGGTGAATGAGAGCGTGATTAGAAACTCACTTCCTAGAGAGGAAGAAGAGGGGTTTAGAAAGGGAATTCCTGAGAGGGGGGATGACTGGAGTCTCCAATGGTGGAGCAGGGAATGGAGATGGACAGGAGGCCAGCATTGCAGGACAACTGCTGGACGAGATCCCACCCTCGATGCACTCTCTCAGCGATATGTACATTAATCACCTCCTGCTAGACTGTTATTATTCACCGGCTTATTGCTGTGCACAGGACAATGTTACAGATTTACAGAGTCACACTTGACCGAGTCAGACATGCAAGCAGAAAACTCCTGCCCCTGCATACAAAATAACAAAGTCTCCCAAGACTGACAGACAGTGTTCACAATTATCAAACATTAATCCACTCTGCTGTGTCAGCCCTGCCTAATTCATAACTTCAAGCCAACATTTCTATTCATTTAACAGCAGTGTTGTGATTGAAACAGTGATACATTTTCCACACATGACATTTCACAATTTTTAGTTTGTTCTCAGGATATGGGCAGGCCTGGTATTTAGCATCATCCCTAACCCCCCTTCAGGAGGTGGTGGTGAGCTGCCTTCTTGAACCACTGTAGTGCACGTGGTGAAGGTACACCCATAATACTGTTAGGAAGGGTATTACAGGATTTCAACCCAGTGATGAAGGAGCGCTGGTGTATGTCCGAATTGGGCTGACGTGTGACTCAGAGAGAATGGTGTTCCATGCACCTGCTGCCCTTGTCTTTCCAGTGATACACACTGTTATAAGCGGCACAAAATCAGCAGGTGTCATGGGGCCCTATCGCCTCCAATTTCCCCATAAAATTATACACCGACCCCAAATGGACATCCATCATCACCTCCTTCACTGTCACTGGGACGATAGTCTGAAATTTGTCACCTAGCAACACTGTGTTACCATGGGTTTTTCCTGGTGTAACTTGTGTCAGGCGGTAGGGCAAACTCACTCGGGGCCCAATATCCATCTCCCTCTCCACAACAGCTCACTGTCGATTACCCAGGTCATAGCTTTTCCCCGGTGCCCTTCCCTGAGGCTTCCACAGGCCTTGCCCTGCCTCTCTCCGCAGCCCAACTCTTCCATTGTGGATCTGTGTTTAAAAAGGACAGTGACAACATACCATCTTCACTGGTGTGAGGCTCCGTCCCAACATCTTGCACAACATCTTCGACAGAGACAGGGTCCCCATGAGGGCTATCACTGAAAAATATGGACCATTCGAAATTAGAGATGAAAACAGAATTCTAATGTACTTTTCACGTGTGCATGTGAGGTGTCTGTATTCGTGGTGGGGGGGGTTGGGGGTATGCAGTATGTGTGCGGTGGTCTCTATGTGTAGTGGTGGGGGGGGTGGTCAGGTGTGTTAGTGGGTTATGTGTGTGGGTGTCTCTATTTGTCAGGGGGTGTAGGATGAGTGTGGCTGTGTGGGTCCTTAACCTCAAGATTGACAGGAGACCGGTGAGACCTTTAGCAGACGAGGCACCCAGCAAGGCTGGGGATGTGCACTGACCCCAAATAATTCCCTGACACCCGGCCTGACAGATAGCCTGGCTGGTGGGAGGGGGTGGAAATTTACCAACGGGACAACAGCTGTGGATCTGTGGGGACTGTCCCGGGAATGAGATCAGGGATCCCAGAGAGATCAGCTGAAGAGGGTGGAGCGGGGAACAGAGGAGAGGGGGCGGAAATCGGGGATTGGGATTCGGGGGTGGGGAGAGGGAGCACTCCTGGCCCACAAGGAGTGTTATAAGGAGCAGATATTTAAACCGTGCTTTGGCCAGTCAGTGCCCCCTGTCTCAGATCTGTTGCTGGGCAGCCGACAATGTGGGAAACCCTGACATCTAGTTAATTCTATACCACGACATCATCATCATCAGGGTCGTGACTTCTGAATATTAACTGGGGCCTGACGTGCCTTTTGTAGCCTAAATTGAGGCAGTTAAAAACAAATGTCTGAGAGGACAGTGGGTTGAACCTGAGGGTATAAAATGTTTTTAATTTGAACCCTTCCCTCACACCATTCCCACCGGGCAACAGGTTAAAACCAGGGCCCTTGTTTCACCCGATGCCCATGCATTCGCACGTTCCCCGATGATCAGCAGAAGGAAACAGGGAAATTTTCACCACCCTCCCCACCTCTCGGGCACTGAGGCTAACTATAGTCACCAGGAGAGTGCCGGGCTATGCAGAGACGTGGTGATCGAGCTTGGAGCATTCCTATTCTCGTACTGCTCAGCTCCACACTGAGTGAGGAACCCAGACAAGGAGATTTTCAAACCTCTGAGGGCACTAGCAGGCTTTGTGGGCCTGTGACTCACCAGTAATCCTCTGCTGTCATCCCCCTGTCATACACAGGACCATCCAACTCCTTTTGTCCTGGGAAAATAGTGTCATGGTGGAGGATGATGGACTTGACCAGTTCATTGACATGGGCCTGACAGGAAACTTGGTCATGGCCTTCTGGAACAGACATCAGGGTAGGCCCGAAGCAGATGGCCAGGTTATACGGGTCCATCATGTTTTCCTCACTGAACTGGGACAAGCTTCACAGGGAAAAAAAAACAGAAAATATTCATTCTCTCAAAATCAAACCACAGCATCAATAAAGTCAACTGCTGAACATGAAAGGAATTTCTGGCCTGTAATAACTTGGCCCAATGTGGATGTGTACTTTCCTGCTAAACCTGTATTCTCTATGCCTGGGAAACCAGAAAGGAACAAGACTTGCATTTACATCGCCTTTTATGATCTCAGCATATCCAAAGTGCTTTACAACCAATGAAATGTAGTCTCTGTTAGCCCTACCGAGTGTGCACAGCTCCCTCAGTACTGCCCTACCGAGTGTGCACAGCTCCTTCAGTACTGCCCTACCGTGTGTGCACAGCTCCCTCAGAACTGCCCTACCGACTGTGCACAGCTCCCTCAGTACTGCCCTACCGACTGTGCACAGCTCCCTCAGTACTGCCCTACCGTCTGTGCATAGCTCCCGCAGTACTGCCCTACCGACTGTGCACAGCTCCCTCAGTACTGCCCTACCGACCGCGCAGAGTTCCCTCAGTACTGCCCTACCGACTGTGCACAGCTCCCTCAGTATGCCCTACCGACTGTGCAGAGCTCCCTCAGTACTTCCCTACCGACTGTGCACAGCTCCCTCAGTACTGCCCTACCGACTGTGCACAGCTCCCTCAGTACTGCCCTTCTGACCGCGCAGAGCTCTCTCGATACTGTGCTGGGGCGTCAGCCTGCATTATGCTCAAGTGCTCCAATGCAACTTTTCTGAAAACTTTCTGAGCCAGACCACGACAAGGTTTTAGACTTAATCCCTGACCTGGCAAACTGTACTATGAAATTCCCTTTCAATGCAACACAGAGGCTGCTGATTGCAATCAGCCCATAGGGTCAGGAAGATCCCAAACCAGAGGTGTGAGTGTTCAGAGGAAGGAAGTTGTCCTGGTTAATACCTCATGTGAGACCACAGGCAACAAGACAGGAGCTAAAGACAGGACAGAGGAAGTGCATCCAGGAGGCTCTTCTGATGCTCCCTTGAATACTCACTGGCTGAGGAATGCAAATAGGTAGCGCATCATGATGATGGTGGGTTTTGGCAAACACAGGAGAACTTTGCGGATTTGATGAGCTCGGTTGGCAAGATTTTCAATCGCTGTGAAAAGTGAGAACAAAACATGTCACTGAACTGTAGCTTGTACCTGTTAGATCACAAAAATTCCAATGTGAATATCTTTTCTGCACTCCCCACCCCACGCTCACCCTCCTCTCTCTAAGGCTGTCTCTCACTGGGAAAACGGCTCACTGGGGACTGGCTACCTCTTCCAAGAAACACCCTTGGTGCCGGAGGCCAAAGTGTGAACATGGACAGGCTATTGGCACATGCAGACTATCGGCACGGAGGTGGATCCCCCTACACGCGCTGCCATGCTGGTGGCGCTCAATCATGGTCTGAAATCCTGAGTGATTGGCTTTCCTTCCTGTACTGAGAGGACACAGAGGGCACCTGGACTCCCCCAAAACAGAGAGATCAACTAATGGAACTCAGGTGAGAAGGATCAAGCCTGAGGCCTTCCAGACTGTGCGGCTCAGTATCAGAGTGTGTGAGATCAAGCTAAGAATGGGAGACAGAAGGAGACAGTACTTTGAAGCCAGGCAGCTTCAGACCTCACACTTTATGTACACAGAGCGAACATATCCAGGAAAATAGAAATCTATCCAATATCTTGGGGCCAGACTTTGAAAGGCACCCTTCCCCTTAACCTTTTACATCCTGTGGAAGGGCTTCTAGTGCCCCCCCCACCCTCAAATGTTTTTCACCATTGTCTACGTTTAACCAACCTGTCTGGAATTACCTCATTCGGTTTAACTGGAGAACAGGGTTACATTGACTCTGCCCCAGGACTTTAGGGAATCCTAAGATAAAAGCAAAATACTGCGGATGCTGGAAACCTGAAACAAAAACAGAAAATGCTGACAAAACTCAGCAGGTCTGGCAGCATCTATGGAGAGAGAAACAGGGTTAACGTTTCCAGTCTGAATGACTCTTCTTCACTCCAGCATTTTCTGTTTTTGCTTTAGGGAACCCTGGCTGATTGTGGGGGTGTAGAGCCAGGTTCACTGGTGACATTTTCCGTATTCAACCGTCAAAAATTAATTTAACACAGCTGCTTTTCCTTCTCTTACCTGACTTCTGCTCAATATTTCCCTTCAATAACTCACCGACTTCATTCACAAGTTAAAGGTTTGACCCTTTCCGAATCTCTCTTCCCACTTTTCACTCTCCTTTCCCAGGAATTGTCAGACATTGCACACATCTCATTATTCCTAATGTTACCTACCAACAGATGGTAGCTGAAACACCACCTCCTTAATCACTCCCTTCAATCCCACTCTTCTTGCTTTCACTAGGATTCATTTCTATCTTCCTCAACTCATGTTTGTTTTTAATATTTTCATTTCCTTTGCCCCTCGTGAAGGCAGTGTGGGCTCGTGGCTTACACCAAGACTTGAGGTCATAATGTCCACTGTTATAGAGATACGAGTGATCTGCTGTGCTTGTCAATAATGCTGCACTGTTGGGTGAGATGTTACCTGTCACCTTGTCTACCTGTTCTGGTGGACATTAAACAACTAGAATGGAGTTTTGCAGCTCCTTGTGTGTGAACTTTGGCAATAAGTGTCAGCAGTTTACCACACTGTGGAGGATCACAGCCAAACTACAAATCCCTTCATTGCCTCACCCAGACCCCCCACCTCCCTGACTCTGTAACCTCCTCCAGCCCACAACCCTTCAGGATCACTGCACTCCTCCAATTCTGACCTCTAGAGCATTCTCAATTTTTCACTACTCCACCATTCGCTGTGTCTTCAGCTGCCTGGGACGTAAACTCTGGAATTTGCCCCCCACGTCTCCCTACCTCTCTCCTTTTAAAACGCTCCTCAAAACCCACCTCATCGACTAGGGGTTTGTCACCTGCCCTAATATCTCCCTACGTTGTTTGACGACGCTCCCGGAAAACACTATGGCACATTTCACTACATTAAAGATACAATAAAAAAAAATGCGCTGTTACAAATTATTTATACATTTTGACAGGAGTCGAGAGGTGGGATCCTGGTTAATGTTGCACCTTCCGTGCCCAGGAAGCAATTTATTTATAAATTCGGAAGGTGGTCAGTTAGCTCAGATGTCTGCTGGGGATGCTACAGGTGACCCCTGTCGGAGGGTCTGTACTGCGTTACTGCGTGTTGGCTGCGGGACACTCCATGCAGAACTGCCTGACAGCCCTCAGCTTGGCCGGGTTGCCTGGGTTGGGTGTGTGTGTGTATTGGTGGGGGGGGGGGGGGGGGGGGGGGGGGGAGAGAGAGAGAGAGAGAGAGAGAGAGAGAGAGGAGGAATGGCCAGATTTTTTTGGGGGTGGTTGTGTGTGGGGGGCGGTGGGAGAGGTGCATGCGGGGGTGCGACAATGATGTGAGCCGGATATTAGGCCTTGGGCTTCATTCCCACGAACCAGACGGGCTGCAGTGAACAACAGGCAGATTGGACCCTGCAACGCTAACAGCAGACACGGTAAGTGAAGAGAGTTTGATGGGCCGTGGGGAGTAGGGCGAGAGGATGGGAAGGGAGGAGAGTTTGCTAGGCCACAGTGAGGAGGAGAGTTTGCCGGGCCACAGTGAGGAGGAGAGTTTGCTAGGCCACAGTGAGGAGGAGAGTTTGCTAGGCCACAGTGAGGAGGAGAGTTTGCCAGGCTACAGTGAGGCGGAGAGTTTATCAGGCCACAGTGAGGAGGAGAGTTTGCTAGGCCACAGTGAGGAGGAGAGTTTGCCAGGCTACAGTGAGGCGGAGAGTTTATCAGGCCACAGTGAGGAGGAGAGTTTGCCAGGCTACAGTGAGGAGGAGAGTTTATCAGGCCACAGTGAGGAGGAGAGTTTGCCAGGCCACAGTGAGGAGGAGAGTTTGCTAGGCTACAGTGAGGAGGAGAGTTTGCCAGGCTACAGTGAGGAGGAGAGTTTGCTAGGCTACAGTGAGGAGGAGAGTTTGCCAGGCTACAGTGAGGAGGAGAGTTTGCTAGGCTACAGTGAGGAGGAGAGTTTGCCAGGCTACAGTGAGGAGGAGAGTTTGCTAGGCTACAGTGAGGAGGAGAGTTTGCCAGGCTACAGTGAGGAGGAGAGTTTGCCAGGCCACAGTGAGGAGGAGAGTTTGCTAGGCCACAGTGAGGAGGAGAGTTTGCTAGGCCACAGTGAGGAGGAGAGTTTGCCAGGCTACAGTGAGGAGGAGAGTTTGCTAGGCCACAGTGAGGAGGAGAGTTTGCTAGGCCACAGTGAGGAGGAGAGTTTGCTAGGCCACAGTGAGGAGGAGAGTTTATCAGGCCACAGTGAGGAGGAGAGTTTGCTAGGCCACAGTGAGGAGGAGAGTTTGCTAGGCCACAGTGAGGAGGAGAGTTTGCCAGGCCACAGTGAGGAGGAGAGTTTGCTAGGCCACAGTGAGGAGGAGAGTTTGCTAGGCCACAGTGAGGAGGAGAGTTTGCTAGCTGGTAGAGATGGTCGTGGGGTGATTGGGGGAGGTGAAATTGCTGGCAGGAGCAGGGGAGGGCGGGTGATGGCATCATTCATGCAAACCAGGTATATAGGGGAGGCCAACGTCCCTGGGGCTCTGAGTGAGAGTCGGCTGCTCCCATGGGGGAGGTGAAATGAAATTCCAGCTGCTGCAGATTCTGTGCTGTAACGCTCAACTCTTAAATCCCGTCAGGTTGCGTTACTATGGTGGGCCAGCTGTGTCTGTGGTGGGGGTGGGGTCTGGACTCAAGAGACAAACTTGGACTCAATAAGAACAGCCTCTGACCCTGCTACCACTTCAAAAACCCTTTGATAGTCATCAGAATGCCTGGAGAATGCAATCACTGTCTTAGAGTTGGAATTAAACCCACACAGAACAAAACAGACCTTCTTTCATTTAACTGGATCCTAAAAGAATCAATTAGTTTCAATTGTCAACAAGTGGTTCGGAGAGCAGGATAAGCACAGACTGAAAGTGATGATGAGAGAGATAGAGCGGGGAAGGGGGTAGAGAGATTGAGAAAGACAGTAGGGGCGAAGAGAGTGAGAGAGACAAAGTGGAGGGGAGAGAGAGAGAGAGACAGATGTAGAATGAGTAGGGTGTGAGATAAAGAGATTGACAGGAATAGAGTTGGGAGATCAAAGAGGAAGTGAGGCGAGAGAAAAAAAAGGAGGATGAGAGACATTGGAAATGAATGGAAATAGTTTGAGCAAAAGGTGACGGAGAGAAAGGGAGATGGTGAGAGTGAAAAGTGGGAGAGAAAGAGAGAGAAGCAGAGAAAACCAGGGAGCTGAAGAGGAATGAAATAAAATCTGAGGAAAAGTAAGTAGAGATCAAATGACAGATTATGAAATGAAGTTAGAGGGGGCCCTGCCCTTCTTTACAGTCTCAAGATGAAATTAACAGAAAATTCCAAAGCTTAATTCCTCTACAGGCTGCCTGTGGTATTTGTATAAGGGTCAATGAGCCTCCTAACCTCTGTATTACTGACACAATGGGTTATACTGAACAGAGTTCCCCTTTAAGGGATTTATCTTCCATCACAGTGAGTGGGGTCAGTGCCCTGAGCTCCCAACACAGTCACACCCCCAGTTACCAGATGGCTCCAGTTCTCCATCAGCAATTGACTCCTGTCACTGGGAGATCCTCTGCACTGACTGAGGAAATGGCTTTGAGTTTCGCCAGCTGTTTGGCTTGTACTTTTAGCTTCAAAGGCGGGCATAATTCTTACTCCTCAGCTCAGTTAATCACCTTTCCTGATTCCCGACTCTAGTGCCTCCCGATTGCAGTTCATCAATGTCCATTGGAACAGGCAACTAAGGCTCTGGCGAAGATGCCAGATCATTCTGTTAAAAGGGCGTTCTAGATACTCTGTCATATTGTAGAACTATTCAGCGCAAGAGGTGGCCATTCAGCCCATTCTGTCTATGTCAGCTCTTTGAAAAAGCTATCATTTAGTTCCATACTGCCTCCTCTTTCCCCATCAAGTATATCTTCAATTTCCTTTTGAAAGTTGCTATTGAATCTGCTTCCACTGCCCTCTCAGTCAGCATATTCCAGATCACAATTCACTACATAAAAATAATCACGCCCCCCCCCCCCCCCACAACCTCCTGTCTCGTTCTTTTGTCAATTATCTTAAATCTGCTTCCTTTGTTTACTGATCCTTCTGCCAGTGGAAGTAAGGGAGATTCAGTAGAATGAGCCTATTCTCTGGAGATTAGAAGAATGGAGGGGTGACCTCATTGAAACCTATAGATCATTAGGAGGCTTGACAGGTAGACCCTGAGAGGCTACGTCCCCCTCGATGGAGAGTCTAAAGCTAGGGGACATAATCTCAGGACTGAGATGAGGAAATATTTCTTCACTCAGTGTTGTGAATCTTTGGAATTCTCCACCCCACGGCGCTGTGGATGCTCTGTCGGTGAGTATATAGAAGACTGAGTTAGAAAGATTTTTGGACATTGAAGGACTCATTAGATACGGTGATCGGGCAGGAAAGTGAAGTTGAGATTAAGGATCAGTGGGCTCAAGGGCCAACTCTTGCTCCTATTTTTTCTGCACTTACGCTTTTATTAACTATCACTTCCATTCATAACTTTGAACACGTCTCTCAAATCTCCCCTTCCTTGTTTCAAGGAAAACCACTTCAGCTTCTCCTGTCCCTCTATGTAACTGTAGTCTCTAATCCCTAGTTACCATTCTAGTAAACTCCTCGGCACCCTCTCTAAGGGTCAAGAAAGGGTTAGACTATGAGCTCAAGTCTCAGAATGGCCTCAATCCCAAAACCCATTGGCCCAGAGGTGGAGTTAGTGCAATGTTTTAAATTTTTTTTTTAAACTTGCAGTAATGACACAGCCTTGAAGAGATAGAAAGTGCTGAGTGACAATAGGCAGCGAGTCCAGAGGTGGCACATTACCACACTGCTGGAGTCTGGCACAGTCTCACAGGCCCAGTGATCTCCCCAACCCCCTGGGGAGAGCCCCAACACAACTCCTTCAGCTGAGAGCCCAGCCAGGCTGGGATGGGCAAGGCCTACATCAATCCATCAGTCACTAAAACTCTATGCCAATGGGCATAAAGGATGATATTGGGATACAGGTGATTAAGGGGTTAACCCTGCTACAGGAAGCCACACTTGATGCAGTGTTGCACTTTGCCCATTTTGACAACCTCCTCTGCAAGTCCTCCATTCAATTTATCACTTTTTACTCTTTAATCCTTCCTGCCTGATTAATTCTCAATTCGTGAAACCCACCGGAGTCAGAGACAACTACAAACTGTAAAGTCCGGGCATCTCGGAGAAGGGAAAAATAAAACCCACAATCATCATAATTCAACTTACTGACGCAGGAAATGAGGTCGTGGAAAATCTCTTTGGGGAAGAGCGGGCTGGCCAATCCTCTGAAGTGCAGTTTCAGTACTCCTGCTATCGAGTCCATATCATGGTCATTTTGATCCCCTGCTAAAGGATCCTCACCTACGTACAATATCACATCAACAAGATGAAGCACATTGAGAAAGATGGCACAAATTGAACCTGGTTTTTTCCGGGTGTGTGGGAGTTAAAATCTCCCAACTTATTTACCCATCTGGAGCCCGCAGGAGACAACCATTCCCAATTACAGCCTTCTTGACAAGGAATTGGTGGTAGCAAGAAGTGAGGGGAGAGTGCCATTTTTGTGCAAGACTAGAGACTTCCTCTGAAGCACTAGGCAACGACCATCTCCAACAAGAGAGAATCTAATCATCTCCCTTTGACATTCAAAACATTCCCATTGCTGAAACCCCCACTATCAACATCCTGGGAGTTAGCATTGACCAGAAACTGAACTGGACTAGCCAAATATATGCTCTGGCTACAAGAGTAGGTCAGAGGCTGGGAACTCTGTGGTGAGTAACCCACCTCCTGATTCCCAAAGCCTGTCCACCATCTTCAAGAGGAGAATTTTCTCCCCATCGGGGGAGCTGTGCAGGAGCGGGCGCCCAAGCAGCTGATTGGCTGGGCGCTGCCATTTTATGTGGGCGGGCCAGAAGCGCTGAGCGCTCCCTGTGCGTGCGGGGTGGGTTGCCTGAGTTGGGGAGTGTGCCTCAGGAAGATTACTTTCACTTATGAAACATTGAAGAAAGGTAAAATAAAGAAATTTAAGGACATGTCCCAGCTCATGTGAAGCTGTCACATGAGCTGGGACCTGTTCATTAATTTTATTTAAAATTTTTCAAACACTTGTTCAGGTCAGGAGTGAGATGGAATACTCTCCATTTGCCTGGATGAGCGCAGTTCCAACAACACTCAAGAAGCTCGACACCATCCAGGACAAAGCAACCCACTTGATTGACACCCCATTCACAAACATTCACTCCCTCCACCACTGGCGCACGGTAGCAGAAGTGTGTCCCATCTACAGGAATTCACCAAGGCTCCTTCGACAGCACCTTCCAAACCCATGACCTCTACCACCTAGAAGGACAAGGGCAGTAGCTGCATGGGAACACAGGCTGAAGGGAAAGTGGAATACAGCAACTGGATAATCAAGAATTCTTTCCTCTGATTCCATCGGCTCCGCACTGAAGCCTACATAAACCCAGGCTCTTCAGTTACCCAGAAGAGCTGTTTAATTTCGAATAAAAACAATGGTTCAGGGAAAAGAGATCACTGACAGTCTCCCTTTTTGACTGAAGATTAAAGCCAAGGGGAGGACTCTGAATGAACACAGCACAGGATTATAGAAGAGAATTAATTCTAGCACTTACCTCGCTCAAAGGCGTTTTTGATATCATTAACTTCAATTTGCGATCCTGACACTCGGAAAATTCCTTCATGCTGCAGACCTTTGGGTAACAATATTTAAATAATAAGCATAATCATGAGCTGACAGCTATCGAATCCCCCTCTCCGAATAAAGGAATTTCATGTAGCTATTTCCTATATTATTTTACAAGCTCCTTCCACTCCAGAAAGTGCCAGGTTTTGCTGGGATTGATCCTACGGACACCGACTGCTGGAGTGGAATTGACATGCCTATTCATGCTAAGCTGATGCCCCCATCACACTAAGCCTACCCGCCCTGTCACATGACCACCCTGCTTGAGGACGTCAGATATCACAGGAATTGGCACTGATTTCCATATTACCATTAATGTGCCCCATTCACAGCAACTGGCTGGTGTTATAAATCCTGAAACAGGAAATATAACAAACGTCACACGCCCCCCACCACCCAGCCCTCCTTCCACCTCAACTTCAATACCCAGCAGCTCAACGAACCCGGGGCAGCATTAATCCCACTCGACCCTCCCCTTGCTCATTTTTCTCGGTAGGCCTCCATTCTGGGGCTTGTATTTTGCAACAAAACCAGCAGTGATGGTCCACACTGTTAACATTCAATGCTCGGGGTTACACCAGGCAGCGGGGACACCTATGACAATTGGAATGTTCATAATAGCAACAGGAAACCAAGCTGAACATAGGCATTCCAAGGAGATTTTAAATTGTGAGTAAGAGGAGCAATGAGAGAGTATGAGAGGAGATGTATGGCTGACAAAAAAAGGGAATGCAAAATTCCTTTATAAACCCATAAATATTAAAAGGTCAGTCAGTGGGAGGTTGGGGCTAGTAAGGGACCAAAAGGAGATCTTTTTATGAAAGAGAGGGTATGGTGAAGTACTCAATGAGTACTTGCATCTGTCTTCGCCAGATGGCAATGTAGCAGTAAAGGAGGAGGCAGTAGCGCTGTTGGATAGATTAAAAGTAGATAAAAGAATGAGCTTAAAAGGCTACCTGTCCTCAACGTTGAAAAGTCACCCAGTCCATATCAGATGCATCTTAGGTTACTGAGGGAACTAATGGTGGAAATTGCAACAGTGCCGGCCACAAGCTACAATCCTTCTAGAATGTGGGGTGGTACCAGAGGGCTGGAAGATTGCAAGTGTTAAGGGGAAAGGAATAAACTCAGCAACTTCAGGCCCGTCACCCTCATGGTCCCAGGGGTGAGGGAACTTCAGTCAAGCGGATAGACGGGAGAAGTTGGGACTGTATCCTTGGAGGATAGAAGGCTGAGAGGAAATTTGATAGGGGTATTCAAAATCATGAGGGGTCTGGACAGAGTAGATAGAGAGAAACTGTTTCCATTGGCAGAAGGATCGAGAGCCTTTTACAAATTTAAGGCAATTGGCAATGGAGACATGAGGAGAAGCTCAGGGATAACTGACCATGATCCTCGATGTTTGACCAAGCATGAATGTTCGTCACATTGGTACTGATGGAGTAGATAGAGAGAAACTGTTTCCAGTGGCAGAAGGATTGAGAGCCTTTTGCAAATTTAAGGCATTTGGCAAAAGAAGCAATGGAGACATGAGGAGAAACCTCTTCATGCAGTGAGTAGTTAGGATCTGGAATGCACTGCCTGAGTGTGAGGCAGAGGCAGGGTCAATCAAGGCTTTTCCAGATGGCATCAAGGATGAGGGATGTCAGTTATGTGGGGATATTGGAAAAACTGAGGTTATTCTCCTTAGAGCAGAAATGACAAAAAGGAGATTTTATAAAGTTGCTCAAAATCATAAATAGTTTTGATAGAGTAAATAAAGAGAAACTGTTTCCAGTGGCAGCAGGATCAATAACCAGAGGGACACAGATGTAAAGCAATGGATGATTAAATTAGAGTTGAGATCAAGAAACTTTTTTACATGCAGCAAGTTGTCATGGTCTAAAGGCACTGCCTGAAAGGGCAGTAGAAGCAGATTCAATAATAACTTTCAAAGGAGAATTAAATAAGTACTTAAAGGGGAAAAAAATACAAGTCAATGGAGCAAGAGCAGGGGAATAGGATTAATTGGGCTGCTCTACTAAAGAATAGGTATGATGGGCTGAATGGTCTCCTCTGTGATATATTATTCAATGATCAGGCTCTCCACGTACCGTGTCGGCTGATGAAACGGATGCAGCTTTCCACCACGAGAGGAATGATCTGATTCCCATCCTAGAAACAACGGAATGGAAATAAGCAGCAGCAAGGGAATCTCAGATCCGACAATCAACCTGGAGTTTATACAACCGAATCCCTCCCAAACCCCTTTCGATAAACCCCAAATCCCTCCAAATAGTTAGAGGTGCCAGGAGTACTACCCATTGGGCCTTTACAAGATATACCAACACCATTCAAAAAAAACTATTTTAAATTCATCTTCCCTGAGGCTAAATTACCACCCCCAAATCTGGGGAGGCTCTTTCAGCCTCATTCACACTCTTGCACAAGATGTAATCAGGCAAACTAATTTTTTGTCTTATAGCCAATTACTTACCCACCTCTAACATCCAACCTCTCTCTCTCACTACAATGTTTCCTGTCTCTATTGTGATACCATGACAGTATCTCCTTGCCACACACTCATTCTTCTCCCTCCATCCTCACTGTGTTGAGATCAGGACCCATCGCTCTTGTGCTTATTGCAACTCATTTGTTCCAGGACCTCAAACCTGTGCCACTCCTCATCACCTTCGATCCTCCCTTCCTCCTATAACTAAGGACCAATCTACACTCTCCACGATCTTGCTGTAACTTCCACTGCACAGCTCAGTCCTGCTCAAAAAAAAGGCAAAACAAAATTCCCTCTTCACATACCCCATCCCCTCCCAGGCACATCCTCCTCACCCAATTATAGATTTCAGCCGATTTACATCATTACAAAATGTAGCTTTGTGAAGCGAAGTTTGCAATAAATACTAGTGAATGGCACTTGTAGTCTTTACAAAATAACTGACTGTACCATCTTGGTAACCAGCTGCCAGCGGTGACTAACAACTGGTTGTCTGGTAATCGTGGAGCACAAATTGGAAAGAATCCAGGTTTGAGCACACAGAGCTGGCTAAAACAGAAAGGAAGGATGTTTGATTGAATGCTGGAAGTTTCAGTCTGATGAAGCAGTCTCTCTTAGTCAGAAAGGAACAGCTTCAAAGTCACGAGTCTTCAGAGCAGTCATGCACAAGATCAGACATCCCGAACCATTGGACCCGCTCTAGGGATGGTCCGAGCCAGAGCTGCATTGAGGTGGTGGGGGGACTCCACACTGGGCTCCCCAGCAGCTGAGTCCAAAAGCTTCTAGAAACTGTGATCCTGATGATGTAGTTGGTATGAACAGTTTAATCGAAGAGTATAAAGGGCCCCAACAGGGTAGTTACCTGTTTTCTCACACTGGAGTTCCGCCGCCCACTGCAAGGGATAGGGTGAGAGAATGGAAATAAAGGGTTAAGCACAGCAAGATAAACACTGAACACTGTCGACTCAGAGCTAGACTGCACAAACCCAAAGCCATCAAAACAAATTGCATCAAGTTCCCACCACACTGATCACATCAACAAATAACTTGCTCTAATAATCACAATTGCACCAAGCATGAAACTGAGTGATGATCATTCAAATGAAGCAGACACAGGCAAACCCTGCCCTTAACTGTGCTGAGCCAGGCACAACTGCGTGGTGTCTAATGTAAGGCAGCTGGCATTCAACGGCATTCCGGTTTCACCTGGGTTCAGGTTCCCAGGAAGAACTGCAAGGGCTTTCTACAAGGGCGGGAGAAGGAGGTGGAGACATCAGGTCACCCAGGATCATTCTCGTGCACACAGCAGAAAGGGGCACAACACCCAGCACGCAAAGCAGGTCTGCTAGACCCGCCCAAACACCAGCCTGGATCCTCCTATTATGGAGCAAGCGAGGGTCCAGCTGGTCCTGCCAGTCTTCACCCAGGACTGGGCCCGGATACTATGTGTAAAAATGATCCGCTCAGCTGAAAGGCAGTTTTATTTTTTTTCCAATTTTCAGAGGGTATTTGTGTTGGGCATCTAACTGGAACAGCCAAAACTACAAATTGTAAAGGCACAGTCAAACCTACCTGGCAAGGGAATAATCTGTCCTCTGGCCTAAAATGGATGGAGGGAGGAAACAAAAGAGAAATGTTAGGAATCTGAAACAAACCAGAAAATGCTGGAACTAAACGACCTGTCAGACGGCATCAATAAAGTACCTGAAACTGGGTTGAGGGCACAGGCCACTTAACCCCTTCTGTCTGAGGTTACTTAGGGATTTACCTTGCATAAAACAATGGAGTTTAGTGCAAAGTATGGGGGCGAGGTATGGGAGGGGGGGTGGGGGGAGATTTGGGGAAGGGGGCGGAGAGGGAGCTCCACTCTTGCATCACAGGAAATTAGAATGAATCCAGGGATGGAAAAGGCTCTGCAATCCATCAGAGGGGCCCCAGGCCCAAATACCTCTCAATCATCTACTCGACCAAAGACTGACACAATTTTCCTTGAAATGTTTGTGCTGCCTCTTCCTGGACAGTCTATCCCACAACATCACCACCCTCTGTGTGTAAAGCGGAAATCTAAACAGAGCAACTCCCCATGTCTTAGCTCAAACCCATGAGCCTTGCTTTCGAACCTGTGGCAATTTGAAACTTATTGTCAGGAGTCATTTAGGATCTTGACAGTGCAGATAATAGCTGCTCCAGAGAAAGTGGGGAGGAAGTAAGCAAACCCTAGTTTGGAGACTGGTAACAGCTTTACCAGTTCGTTACCATTGCTCGCCATTCCCTCACTTTGTTTTGCAGGGTGCAATAGTTATTAACTGCCAAGCAAACAACAGTTATGAGAGGGAAGGCTGACAATGGGCCAGTACTCATCACCCACCCACCCAGTCCTGTAACCCGCGCCAACTGTGCTACAAATAAATTCCCTATCTGCAGCCCTGATTTCCCATTTCCTGGTGTAGGAAATGGTTTGTTTACGATCAGAGATTCTTTGGGCTGCCCCTTCTGGAAAAGGATTAACTGCAGTGAAAAAGAGTACATCAACCTCTTCTCCAGAATCCACCTTTGTGAGTTGCTTCCATCAATCATTTTCCTTTAAGTGTGGGTCTGGTCACCCACCTCCAGCCCCCGTCACAGATCCACACTCACAGGCTGATTGGACCCTCGGTTTAGGGAGCTGCCTCGGAATCTGTGCAGGCTCTCAGGGGAGGTAAGAGTCAGCAAGCTGACAGCTGGTAATCTCCTAGTTTCTGCACCATTACCATTCATTGTGGCCACAGCTTGTACTGTACTCATACTCAGATCAGAGTCTGAGCCCACTCAATGTGCAAACACCCCCCCCCACTCCAAATCATTACTACCCAGGGCTGTAAGACCCCAACTTCTTTCATCAGACAATTCATGGCGTGAGGGGCACTCAAAATGAAAGGTCATTGCTGGGCAACAGGTTTAACATGTTGTTGAAAGGGTCATACACATTCTTGCGTATAGACAGCGTCTCCGATAGCACAGTGCTCCCTTGATGTCGGACTTGAATTTTGAACTCGAGCCCTGGCGTGGGGATAACCTGCCACCTTGCGATTCAGAGGCAAGAGTACCACCAACTGAGCCATGGCTGACACTAGGAAATGGCAAGTCGATCAGGAGAGCGTTGGAATCTTGGCATAACAAAGACATGGATGAGAGTTTCGGCGGTAGATAAAAGCCCTCAGAATGCTTGGTACGGAGAGCGATCCCCAATGGCACACTTCCTCTTTAACTTGCAACACTCAGTTCAGAGAGTTTGGAATTAGCTTCGCAACTTGCCAACATGGCAAACTGTCCATTCACTGACTGTGTACCTCTTGGTCCCTTTAACCTGACATACTAAACAAATATTTAAACATTTTATTCAAGGCTTATCTATGGAGCAAAATGACGTACCAATGCAGAAGGTGCAAAAAAGATTCGCAAGAATGATACCAGAAGTGACAGGTTATAATTATCAAGAAAGACTGAACATCAGGCCAGGGGTTTCGTTTCTCTAGAAAAGATAAAGCTAAGGGATGGCCTGATCGAGGTCTTTAAAATTATGAAGGGGTTTGACAGGTTATCCAAAAAGATGCTTTTAGTGGCAGTGGAGAGCAAAACCAGAGGATATAAATATAAGATGGTCATTAATAAAGTGCTTAGGAGAAACTTCTGTATCCAGAGAATGGTGAGAATGTGGAAATCTCCACCACAGGGAGTAGTTGTGGTGAATGGTATAGATACATTTAAGGCAAGTTAGATAAACAGATGAGGAAGAAAGAAACAGAAGGATCTGTTGATAGTGTGAGATGAGGCAGGGTGGATGGAAAGTTGTGCGGAGTATAAACACTGGTTTGACTGAATGGCTTGTTTCACTGTTAAACTTTGGAACTGGGGAGAGGCCGAAAGGATTGATGGTGGAAAATCGGTTAAGCAGTTGAATTGGAAGTGAGAATTGCAATCACGGGAAAACTGAAATAAAAGCAGCAGAAACTGCTGCAAACACACAGCAGGGGGTGTGTGCCACGGTCAGGCAGCTCGGGTAGGCTTCCCGAGCTCACTGCTCAGCAACAGCAGACGGAGCTGTGCTCAGCTCAGCAGGGTGGGCCTGGATCGGAAGCAACCAGGCTGGAAAAATCTGGGATGGTTCCGGAAGCCAAACGCCATCTCAGCAGATGGCGCATGTCAGCCCCTAGCAGACTGAAAGGAGACCTTTCACAACAGATTTTTCTCCCCTTGCTCTTCCTCACGTCTCTTGGTCTTTTATTTCTGTTTATTATTCCTGGAAGGGAAAGGGTGCATACTTTCTGAAGAAGGATCCTTTATTGCTGCAGGAATGTTAGTTTTGAGGGTCAGTTTGGTGGTACCCCAAATGACAAACCCCCAATGGGACTAGGAGTTAGCTCTGCCCTAAAATCAGGCACCAAAAATGGATCATCCACAGAATTTTGCTTTTCTACCTGAAATCGAAGCCTTCTGGTCTCCACTGATCAGGTACCCTGCCGGGCAGTACATTCACCTACTACAGCAGGTCACCAAGGAGCTAACTACTACTTGTTCTAAGAGTACTTCATCCAGAGGAGCAACAATTGTGAAACTATTTCAAGTATAGCATTAACCAGTGAAAAATTCCAATGAAGGTAAACAAATGCACTAATTGTTTTCAGGCCTATAATGTTCAGTACCAATACATCAAATAAGACTCCAATCTGGGATCTGTTTACTCAACAATTAAAGGTTGGTACATATTCTCTCTCGGAACTTTGATAAATCTGAGGTTTGTTCTTTTCTGGAATGTTCCAGGATAAGATCCTACACTTCAAGGCTTTAACCTCAGGTTTCTGTCTATATAATGTCTGAGTGAAAGCAGCTCTATTGGAAGTCAAAACTAAGGGACAAGCTGCTATAGTTTTATGTCAAGTCTCAGGAAGGCTTCGAAGATGGGCCCCTGATTTAGACTCCAGTCTTCTTTCAATGTGTATAAAAATATTGAAAAAAAAATTACACAGGCAAAACTTCTTCTGATGATTGCTGATGCTAAGAATTTTAATGTCCAAGGAGTTTTTACTGGAGGGTTTTTAAAATCAGAAAATTTGGGGAAAGGCAGGCTTGAGACAGAAAATCTAGTGGCCTACCTGAACAAGCTGACTTTAATCAGGGGTCAGCAGGAATGTGGGAATGAGATTACATTCTGATCAGCCATGATCTTATTGAAAGGCGGAGCAGGCTCGAGGGGCTGAGTGGCCTACCTGAACAAGCTGACTTCAGCCTGGGCCTAGGTGTATTTTTTAAAAAAAAATATTCGTTCATGGCACGTGGGCATTGCTGGCTAGGCCAGCATTTATTGCCTCTCCCTAACTGCCCTTGTTCGGAGGGTATTTAAGAGTCAAGCACATTGCTGTGGGTCTGGAGTCACATGTAGGCCAGACCAGGTAAGGACAGCAGATTTCCTTCCCTGAAGGACATTAACGAACCTGCTTCCCTGGTAAACCTCACTCCAGGCCATTCGAGACAAATACTTGAGTAATTTAAAATATTTTAGCAGACTTTACGGCTAAGGAGATGAGCTGTATTGATTCCGTCCACCTCCTACAAAGCCGAGAGAGAGAGGGTATTTTGAAATATACGGAAATTGTCAGCTTTTAAACTTGGATAAGCCTATTATTAGGAACTATTGTTCCAGCTGCAAACCTCAAAGTGGTTTAAAATCCTGAATATGTGAGTTATCAGAATTGCCCATATTCTATTTGGCGCTGACTATTCCGGCGGTGATATAACACCAATTGGAGCAGATCACTTGCGCAGAATGGTGTAATATAAAATCTTAAGGCTGACCTTTTAAACTCTGAATTTTGATAAAAAGGCGCATTAGCTGAGAGAGGTTAAAGAAGATTTAATCGCATCATGGATTTGCTCAAGGGGAAGGAATAGCTTTGAAGGGATTTGGTCTAAATTATACTGAAAGGATCCCACAATTCACTGATTAGCTAATTGTGAAGAAGATTAAAAGTATTTCCTACTTTCTCCCAGAGTCTTCTGTAGAAGGTCATGTTTCGCCTGCAGTTTGGTGATCAAGTTTCTGCCTTCAAAATACTCCTTCAGTTTCTGTGAAAGAATCAGAAAACAATAGTGAGGTATCACAGAACACCAGAGAGTTTACCAGACAGGCCGTGTGGCCTGTGTGTTGGAAAGGCCCACCCCCCCTTTCCTGACCTGAAGCTGCGTGGGTGCCAGAGATCCTATGGAAACTGAGTGATCAACTTGTTCTATGTTAATGAGCAACACATATTAAAGTGACCCAACCATTCAATTGGGGCACACCGAGCCCCCACCCATGGGCACGGGCACCCCCACCCCCACCCAGAGGCACAGGCACACGGGGCCCCCGTCTCCTCACCCAGGGGCGGGGGTCACACTGCCGGGAGGGGGCACCCGCTGAGGCCACACCTAGGGGAAGGGGCACCCCCTGTGGCCACAACCAGGGGAAAGGGCACACAGTGTTACTAAGGTGACTCTCCTCGATGTAAAATGACTCTAGGGCAGAATCTACCAGACGGAGCATGCTCGAACATTGCATCATCATACCGTGAAGTAGAATTGCTCGGTCTCCTGTTGATTGGCTCGTCTCTTGGCGATACTGGGCTTACTCATGAAGGTTTCTGAAAGGGTGGATTTGACAGACTCGGTGGAGTTCGTGTACTGGAAGCAGTCAGCCACATCAAAGTCTTCGACAGTAACCATGTCCTGGATTGTCTGTAACGTGGCTTCCATGGTCTTCTTCACCTGTGGTTATTCACAAACAAATGGAATTTATCCAAACAAGGAAATCAGGAGGAAAATTGCTCCAATTCCCATGCCTGGAGCTGATTAGAAACCTATGACTGGACAGGGGCCTCTGTAGCTTTCTGAAATGCATTCATTCAGAAACAAAAGCAAATGTTTTTTGATTTTACCACTTTGTAAAGTGGACGACTTGGACAGACTGCAGGAAGACAGATATACCCAAGAGCGTGAGGTTGGACTCAGAATGAAAGCTACAAAATGCTGAAGATTTAAGGAAATGAGGGACCATGGAGAAGTCCCGCTAGATTGGAAACAAACCAACATGATTACTTGCTGATGAGAGGTCATCAGCCCGAAACCTTAACCCTTTCCTCTCTCTAGTGCTGCCTGAGCTGAGTATTTCCAGCATTTTCGGTTTTTATTTCAGGTTTCCAGCATCTGCGGTATTTTATTTTTATTTTAATGACTTTCAGCACAGAAATCAAAATAATCACCAATTCCTCTTACATCAGTAAATGGCAAAATAATTCAGAGCAAAATTGAGAAGTGCCTATAATCAAAATAACCTGGCAAGTCACAGCTAAAGACGTCTACTGTCTGACCAAACTCAGATGTTTTTAACGTCTTAAATGTACATTGGAAAGTCCTCCAATATAGAAAACTAGTTTTTCCAGAAAACACTTGATAAAATTCCATATGAAAGGTTGCTTCACAACCATAAGGCAGGGGATATCCAGGTAAAATGTGGTTGCGATAGCAAACTGGCTAAAAAGACAGGAAGTATTAGAATGATGTCAGGCTGGAGAGCTGTACCGAGGGTGAGTGTTCTGCTGGTCTGTGCTGGGGGTGACGTAGCGGGTTGAGTTGGGTGCCCGAGGGATCGGTGGTGGGAGAGATTGACTGAGTGCTGCACTCCCTCAGCCACTCCATTAACATCTGGAACGCTGCATTCAGTTTTAGGCACTGTCTCAAGATGGATGTACTGGGCTTGGGAGGGGAGGGGAGGGGTGTGGCGGCGGTGACAGCGCAGATTTGCCAGAATGATACTGGGACATAATGGGTTAAATTAAGAGGACATGTTGTATCAGCTTGGTGCATATTCCCTTCAGTAGAGGAGACTGAGGGGTGTTCTGATTGGAGGGGTTTTAAATGCAAAGCAACGATTTTCCTCACCAGCGGCAATAAAGATTGAGAGGACATAATAAAATTAGTGCTTGGCATTTAGGATGAAATCAGGAAACTGTTTCTTTCACCTTGTGAGTACTATAAATCCAGGATTCCCTTCCCCAGAAGGTTCAAGATATGTTGGGGGTGGTGGTTGTCAATGAAATATTCAAGGCGGAGATTGATATATTTTGTAGGGTGAGGGCATCGGGGGATGTGGAGTTAGGGTGGGTAGGTACAGATCATCTGTGATCTGATTGAATTGTGCAGCAGGCTTGAGGGGCCGAATGGCCTCTGCTTGACCCTGTGTTTCTCATGTCAGTGGAATGAGTCAAAATGAAAAGGTTAGAAAATGTTAGACTCTTCATCCTTGAAAGAAGGTGAGTGAACAGGGACCTTTAGCGATGAATAGAAGATACTAAGTGGAATTGAAAAGATTAATACTGAGTCACCACTTTGTTTGTCCAAAACTGCCTGACACAGAGACACTGGTACAAGGTGAGAACATCAGGCTGATGTCAGGAAGCTTGTTCACATAGAGGGGAAATTGTCAGCGTTCACTGCAGTAAACGAGCATCCTTCGGCATTTATAGGACCCGCTCAGAGCAGATTCATTGATTTCAGCCCACACCAAGACTGACCTAGGAGTCTGGGTTGTTTAGTGTGGTGCTGACCCACTGAGACACAGGGAGCTGCCTTCAACCTACTGAACTTGAGCTGTTGCAGGAAACACCGCAACCCCGAGGCAGGTGACCTGCTGCTTGACAGCAGCGACCATGAGGGACTCACCTCCTCATTCTCGATCTTCAGGGTGGCCAGTCTGGACTGGAGTTGCTGGCATCGTAAAACCAATTCTCCCTGCATCGGCTGCTGGACGCACAGATGTGAGACCTGCAGAAAACAAACAGCAGCATTAGGCAATGGTGTGAGGAGCGAAGAGGCAGGGAGGAGGCACAATCGCAACTGCAGAACACAGATAGAGAACAAGAAGCAAATTCCAAATTATTTACAGTCAAAGCTGTGAAACACATACTCCAGTTCAACACACAAGGCTGCTACAGGGACTATATCTGTTAAATAGAGAAAACCAACAAAGCAATGCAATGGTGTAAACACCGTCCTTTCCCCATGACGTTTGAGACCTAATACAACGGTCAGTGTTCAGACAGAAGTCCTTCTCTCTTAGGTGGGTGGTATGGCTCTAACGCTCAATATGATTGGGTCAGTTTAAAGCAGTTCCAAGCAGACACAGATAGTACAAAAACTGTCCACAATTCAGCACACAGACAGACTTTGCAGTAGCTCCTTTTAAAAAAGAGTTCTTATGATGTAGGTGTTGTTGGCAAGGCTGGCATTTATTGGCTGTCACCAACTGCCCTGAGAAGGTGGTAGTGGACTTCTCCCTGAATGGCTCCAGCCCGTGTGCACCCACAGTGCTGTCAGGGAGGATAGGGGACCATACGAACATACAGAATAAGAGCAAACGTAGGCTATTTAGCCCCGTGAATAAGATCACACCTTATTGTTTGTGTTCCGAATTCCACATTCCCATCTATCCTGATAACCCTCGATTCCCTTGCCTAACAAGAATCGATCTAACTCCGCCTTAAAAATATTCAACGACTCTGTAAAGTGAAGGAACGGCAATGTAGTTCCAAGTCAGGATGATCTGTGATTGGGAGAGAAATTTGGGGTTGATTGTGTTCCCATGATATTGCTGCTCTTGTCTTTGTCACTGTTTACACTGAGGTACAGTACTGGTGGGTACAGGTCTGTCACTGTATAACACTGGGGTACAGTACTGGTGGGTACGCGTCTGTCACTGTGTAACACTGGGGTACAGTACAGGTGGGTACGGGTCTGTCACTGTGTAACACTGGGGTACAGTACTGGTGGGTACGGGTCTGTCACTGTGTAACACTGGGGTACAGTACTGGTGGGTACAGGTCTGTCACTGTATAACACTGAGGTACAGTACTGGTGGATACAGGTCTGTCACTGTATAACACTGAGATACAGTACTGGTGGGTACAGTCTGTCACTGTTTAACACTGGGGTACAGTACTGGTGGGTACAGGTCTGTCACTGTATAACACTGAGGTACAGTACTGGTGGGGACAGGTCTGTCACTGTATAACACTGAGGTACAGTACTGGTGGGTACAGTCTGTCACTGTATAACACTGAGGTACAGTAATGGCGGGGACAGGTCTGTCACTGTATAACACTGGGGTACAGGTCTGACAAGGGCAATAAGAGAAATTTGAGAATGTGTATTAACATCACAGAATCACATTGTCTTCTAACTGTGCTGGACAACCCTTCAGATATTGGAATTTAAAAGAGAAACACTAACCCCGTCCCCCATGTGTGGCTGGAAGTCGAACTTTGGTGGCAGACAGAACACAGTGTGGTACAACTCCATAAGACGCTGCTTATCATTGCTGGCATCTAGACTGTCGATAGCATTTTCGATGATCTCCAGCCCTTCGTGCTTAGACTGCTCAACGTTGACCTCTGCCGATAGAAATGTCCTCATTGCCCGGTTCATACCAGCATGATACCCGAGGTCACAGCACTAAAACCAAAAATAAAGATTAGAATATTCCCATTCACATTTTCCCAATTTTAAACTTGTCTTGAAAACAAAACCATCATCTACTCCAAACAAGGGGTTGCACACTCAGAATATCTTCACTTCTGTCAGCCTCCTCTCCTTATTCCATTTTCCACTTGCTTCCCCCCATCCCATTAACTCCTCACAGATATTCCCTTCTTTCCTCCATTGTCTCCTACCTCCCAAGCTGATCTCTCCCATCTCACTCTCCTCTTATGACATGTTCTATTCTTTCATACTAAATACTCTCCTGTGCTAAGTCCAAGACATTATATTTAGACAGTAGCATCCTATTGGACTTCACTCTAATCACTAGAAGAACAATGAATACTAAAGAGATTGTGGCAGCTGGTGGAATTTGAATTTAATTATTAAATCTGGAATATAAAGCTAGTCGCAGTAATGGTGACCATGACATCATTGTCAATTTTTGTTAAACCCCACCTGGTTCACTCATGCCCTTTAGGGAAGGAAATCTGCCATTCTTACCTGGTCTGACCTACATGTGACTCCAGACCCACAGCAATGTGGTTGATTCTTAACTGCCCCCTGAAATGGCCTCGCAAGCCACTCAGTTCAAGGGCATCTAGGGATGGGCAACAAACGTTGGCTTTGCCAGCCAAACTCACATCCCACGAAAGAATTTTAAAAAAGACCGTTCTTCAGATTACGGGCGGTGCTCTCTCTGATATGCGCTCGTGATCCGACTTGGGGGTACAGAGCACAATTTCAATCGCAGACAGTAAGGAGCACAGGATCAAACTTCAGGAGGATGTAGACAAAGTGGGCAGCCACATGGCAGTTTGGAACTTAACAGAGGGGCGTGCTGTGATGTGATGTGATGTGATGCATTTTGATAGGCAGAAATGAGGCCAGGCAATATCAACTAAGCAGTATAACTTTAAAAAGGGTACGCGGGTAGAGAGAAACCTGGTGGTCTACGTACACAAGTCTTTGAAAGTGGCAGGACAAGTTGAGAAGGCTGTTAAAGAGCATCTGGAATCCTTGGCTTTATGAATAAAGAAAGAGCGTACAAACGTAAAGAAGTTGTGCTAAACCTTTAGATTCGGCCTCAGCTAGAATAACGTGACATATTCTGAATGCCACACTTTGGGAAGAACGGCATGGCCGTGGAGAGAATGCAGAAGAGATTTACCAGGGATGAGGGACTTCAGATACGTGGAGAGATCAGAGAAACTGAGGTTTCCCTTCTTATAGCGTAAAATGTTAAAAAACATTTCAGAACGGTGTTCAAAGTCAGGAATAGTTTTGAGAGAGTAAATAAGGGGAATCCGCTTTCACTGGGAGATGAGCCAGTAACCTGAGGACACACTTGAAGGTGATTGGCAAAAGAACCAGAAGTGAAGTGAGGAGATTTTTTTTTTTATGCAGCAAGCTGTTGGGATCTGGGACTCACTCACTGAAAGGGTGGAAGAAGCAGATCCAATTGTCATTTCAAAATTATTGGATAAGCATTTGAAGGCAAAACATTTATGGGGAAGCAGCAGGAGAATGGGACTAATTGGATCGCTCTACCAAAGAACTAGCACAAGCACGATGGGCCAAATGACCTCTTTCTGTGCTGCACCTATGATTCCAGGGCAACTCCATCCAAGCAGTCATTATCTAACCATGAGCTGGTTAACAGAAGTACTTCAGACAGGCTCCTCAGCCCTTACATTTTCCACTCTTCTGAAAACATAAAACACAATGACTTTGTTTTTAAAATATGTTTTTAAAATACGAATTATTTCAACATCAGAGTCTTTTGGAAAATAGACACAGGAGGCAGCCATTAGATCTTGGCTGATCTGTACCTTAACTACCTACATGCCTTGGTACCTTAATCCTTAATACCCTTACCTAATAGCTATCAATCTCCATTTAGAAAAGTTCAATTGACCCCCCCCAGCCTCAACATCTTTTTGAGGGGGGAGAGTTCCAGCTTTCCACTCCCCTTTGTGTGAAGAAGTGCTTTCTGACATCACCCCTGAATGGCCTGGCTCGAATTTTAAAGGTTCTGCCCCCTTTGTTCTGGACTCCCACCCCCTCACCCCACCCCACCCCACAAGAAGAGATATATTCTCTCTATCTACCCTATCAAATCCTTGCACCATCTTAAACACCTCGATTAGATCACCCCTTGATCTTCTAAACAGCAAGGGAATACAAGCCTATTCTATGTACGCTGACCTCAAAATTTAACCCACTCAGTCCCTTTGAAGAAGTTTAAGCAGAAAGGTGACAGGCTGGTTAGGACAGATAATGTGCTCACGTCGAGTAGGTCAGACAGGTCATGGATGTAGTACTTGAAGACGGAGCTATTGGTGGCCTCCAGTGCCAGAATGTACTCGTTCCTCGCCTTTACTGCCTTGAGTTTGTTCTCTGTGTATTTTGCCTGACGCTGGGAAGAAAACAGAAACAAGAAAGAGTTAAACAATCTCTAGCGCACGTGTGGGAGGGGCCAAATACATTTTTTTTAAAAATTGAAAAACCTAAACTTAGTGACCAATGATCAACACAGGTGGGGGAATGGGAAGCTGGGATTTTAAAGCCGGGGTTTGCAAAGCTTTAAACAAAACTAGAGAGACGAGATTCAAAAGGGTGTGCCCCACTGTGCAGTCAGTGATTAACAACTCCAACCTGAAGTGCAGTTCTACAGGTCTTTCACCGAGTGGAATGCAGCAAACTGAATAAGCAAGGCCCCCGATCTGGACCGCGTTCTCTCATCTCAGTTACGCTGATGGTTAGGATGGTACAACTAGCTTTAGTTGCTGAGGAGTCAGGGGGCATCAGCCAGGGTTCCTTCAAGTGATGTCTCTCCAGTCACCTTGCTGAAAATGCTGAGGAGAGATTGAGGCTTGGAGAGTCTGTTAACACTCTCAGTTGTAGTTCATGCACTAACAACAGCCACTAGGACAAAACAGAGGGAGAGGAAGAAGAAAAGGGGAGAGAGGAATGGGAAAGGAGGAAAAGAGGACAACATTTTAAAATGCCAAACCTTCTCTTTCATTTTCTCGATCTTGCGGACTGAGCTACGTCTCTGGTGCTTCTCCTCAAATCGAATGTTTGCCGCTGGATCTGGGGAGCGTCCGACCAGACGATCCTCCTGCTTCACAGAGCGGCCAATCTGTTTCTCCTCCTGTTTCTCTGCCTCCTTCAGTTTGCCCTCTGCACTAATGCTGTCAGCATTGTACATGTGATAGGTCTTCATAACCTGCAGAACAGGGACACTCAGTCACAACACACATTCCCATTAACATAGGATTTTGCCTTCAACAAACGTTAATGTTTGGAAATGGAGCCCTCGACAATTATCATCAAACACTCCGAGGACAGGTACAGCACAGGGTTAGATACAGAGTAAAGCTCCCTCTACACTGTCCTCATCAAACACTCCGAGGACAGGTACAGCACAGGGTTAGATACAGAGTAAAGCTCCCTCTACACTGTCCCCATCAAACACTCCCAGGACAGGTACAGCACAGGGTTAGATACAGAGTAAAGCTCCCTCTACACTGTCCCAATCAAACACTCCCAGGACAGGTACAGCACAGGGTTAGATACAGAGTAAAGCTCCCTCTACACTGTCCACATCAAACACTCCCAGGACAGGTACAGCACGGGGTTAGATACAGAGTAAAGCTCCCTCTACACTGTCCACATCAAACACTCCCAGGACAAGTACAGCACGGGGTTAGATACAGAGTAAAGCTCCCTCTACACTGTCCCCATCAAACACTCCCAGGATAGGTACAGCACTGGGTTAGATACAGAGTAAAGCTCCCTCTACACTGTCCCCATCAAACACTCCCAGGACAGGTACAGCACAGGGTTAGATACAGAGTAAAGCTCCTTCTACACTGTCCCCATCAAACACTCCCAGGACAGTTACAGCACAGGGTTAGATACAGAGTAAAGCTCCCTCTACACTGTCCACATCAAACACTCCCAGGACAAGTACAGCACAGGGTTAGATACAGAGTAAAATTCCCTCTAAACTGTGATAAATAATTGCACAATTTGGTCTCTGTACAAACATGAAATGGGGTGGGTGTAAGTGGATCATGAGACCATTCAGCCCCTTGACTCAGTCCCACCACTCAATTACATCATAACATACGGCATGACACTAGGAAGTTCTGAGGAACAAAGGGACCTTGGAGTGTGTGTCCATAGATCACTGAAGGCAGAGGGGCATGTTAGTGGGGTGGTGAAAAAGGCATATGGGACACTTGCCATTATCAATCGAGGCATAGATTACAAAAGTAGGGAAATCATGTTGGAGTTGTATAGAACCTTGGTGAGGCCACAGCTGGAGTACTGTGTGTAGTTCTGGTCGCCACATTATAGGAAGGATGTGATTGCACTGGAGGGGATGCAGAGGAGATTCACCAGGATGTTGCCTGGAATGAAACATTTAAGTTATGAAGAGAGGTTGGATAGACTTGGGTTGTTTTCGTTGGAGCAGAGAAGACTGAGGGGTGACCTGATCGAGGTGTACAAGGTTATGAAGGGCTTGGAGAGGGTGGATGGGTAGCAGGTCTGACAGCATCTGTGGAGAGGAACATTGTTAACGTATCGAGTCCGTATGACTCTTCACCAGAACTAAGGAAAATTAGAAAAGAGGTGTAATATAAGCTGGTTTAAAGGGGGGGGGGGGGGGGCGGGACAGGTAGAGCTGGGTAGAGGGCCAGTGATAGGTGGAGATTGCCAAAAGATGTCATGACAAAAGGACAAAGAGGTGTTGACACTGGTGATATTATCTAAGAAATGTGTTATTAAGGGTGACATTAAGGGTAGAAAGCAGGACAAGCAAAGTACAGATAGCCCTAGTGGAGTGGGGTGGGGGGGGTGGGTCGGGGAAGGACTGAAATAGGCTAAAAGGTAGAGATAAAACAATGGATGGAAATACATTTAAAAATAATGGAAATAGGTGGGAAAAGAAAAATATATATAAATTATTGGAAAAGGGGGGATTGGAAAGGGGTTGGGGATGGAGGAGAGAGTTCACGATCTAAAGCTGTTGAACTCAATATTCAGTCCGGAAGGCTGTAAAAGTGCCTAGTCGGAAGATGAGGTGCTGTTCCTCCAGTTTGCATTGAGCTTCACTGGAACAATGCAGCAGGCCAAGGACGGACAGGGTGGTGTGTTGAAATGGCAAGTGACAGGGAGGTCTGGGTCATGCTTGCGGACTCTGTATGCAAGCATGACCCAGACCTCCCTGTCGCTTGCCATTTCAACACTCCACCCTGCTCTCATGCCCACATGTCTGTCCTTGGCTTGCTGCAATGTTCCAGTGAAGCTCAACGCAAACTGGAGGAACAGCACCTCATCTTCTGACTTGGCACTTTACAGCCTTCTGGGCTGAATATTGAGTTCAACAATTTTAGATCATGAACTCTCTGCTCCATCCCCACCCCCTTTCCGACCCCCCCCTTTTCCAATAATTTATATAGATTTTTCCCACCTATTTCCATTTTTAAAAAATGTATTTCCATCCATTGTTTTATCTCTACCTTTTAGCCTATTTCGATCCCTTCCCCCCACCCCACTCCATTAGGGCTATCTGTACCTTGCTTGTCCTGCTTTCTACCCTTAATGTCACCATTTGCACATTTCTTAGATAATATCACCACCTTCAACACCTCTTTGTCCTTTTGTCCAAGACATCTTTTGGTTATCTCCACCTATCACTGGCCCTCTATCCAGCTCTACTTGTCCCACCCCCCCCTTAAACCAGCTTATATTTCACCTCTTTACCATTTGTCCTTAGTTCTGGTGAAGAGTCATACGGACTTGAAATGTTAACTGTTTTCCTCTCCGCAGATGCTGTCAGACCTGCTGAGTTTTTCCAGGTATTTTTGTTTTTGTTTCGAATTTCTAGCATCCGTTGTTTTTCGCTTTTATGAATAGGGAGCAGCTGTTCCCCTTAGTTGAAGGGTCAGTTATGAGGGGACACAAGTTCAAGGTGAGGGGCAGGAAGTTTAGTGGGGGGATGTGAGGAAAAACTTTTTTTCCCCAGAGGGTGGTGATGGTCTGGAATGTGCTGCCTGGGAGGGTGGTGGAGGCGGGTTGCCTCACATCCTTTAAAAATTACCTGGATGAGCACTTGGTACATCATAACATTCAAGGCTATGGGCCATGTGCTGCTAAATGGGGTTGGGTAGGTAAGTCAGGTGTTTCTCACGTGTCGGTGCAGACTCGATGGGCCGAAGGGCCTCTTCTGCACTGTGTGATTCTGTACCTGAACTCCACTCACCTTTAATCCTATCTCCTATCCCTTAAACCTCCTACCCAACAAGGATCTATCGATCTCAGTTTTAAAATTTTTCATTGACCCCTAGCATCCACATCTCTCTTTGGGTAGAGAGTTCCAGATTTCCACTCCCCTCTGTGTGAGTAAGTGCTCCCTAACAGCACCCCGGAACAGCCTGGCTCCTATTTTAAGGAGACACCCCCTTATTCTGGCCTCCCCCAGCAGAGGAAATAGTTTCTCTCTATCTACGCAATCAGATCCTTTAATCGTCCTGAACACCTCTTAAGTGTGTGATTACATGTGCTTACCATGTGTGCTTAAAGCTGACAGAGTTTGCGAAAGAAATTCTGACTATAAAGAACATCTGCTCACTGAGGCATCGTACTTGACTACAACGTAAAAATCTATTAACAACAGAACCCAGTATTGCAAAATGTTGCTGTTGGTACAAGTGCTGACAACGATGGAGTTATTTCAATGTCTGCTTTTGGCATGTTTCCAGGGAGACTTTCGTCCACAGACCAGCGCCTGGTGCCATGGAACTGCAGCTGTAGTTTCTGCTGACGAGCAATCCTGCAGTCTCTGCTCTCTCAGCAGTACGAGGGGGAGTCAGGCCCAGCCCTGTAGCTGAGGGACAGGGTCAGCAACTGGGTCCACCGTCCATCCTGCTGGGGGGGACACAAAACAGATGCTTCCCAGCACCAGTCACACTGCCAACGCTGGTTGAGGCCCGGCAGCAGTTCTTGGACAAAATGGCACATTGGGAGAGCAGGCCTCAGGGTGCAAAATAATCCCCCAGTAAAAGAACTAAACTTCTGTTTCATTCTGCAATGAGGATAACAGGCAATATACCAATTTTGACTTCCCATCATACCGTATCTCTGTTGTTCAGTGATTATATCCCCCCCACCAAATAACATTGTCAAATGATGCAGTCTGCAACAAGCCAGGGTAGTCAGTTTGAGGAACATTTGAAGAACATGGGGATAGGAATGCTGTGCATCAAACTCTATTAAACTTTCCTCAAAACAATCCCGTGAGTGGGCTGGTTGACCTGTTTCAACACGTCGTTAGAAATCATTTCACATAAATAGGCTAATGACTATATTACGATAGACAGAGTCAGGAATTCATCACTGGCTCTGCACTAAATATATCACAACTAAGGGAATTAAACTCCCAGATGTTGAGCAGTTTTAAGATATTGAGCTGGAATCTCAGTCATGGTGAAAAAAGGTCATGGAAATTGTTTCATTTTTGTGAAATTGCATTGGGACAAACTTTAAATTAATTCTCTGCACAGAGAAACCAGAACAATTTAGGAGATTGAGTAAATGCGTCTTGGTGGAATATCTTGTTAATTAGATGGAAAATTTGTAACAGTGCACAAAATTAGAGCAGTTTAATTTCCATTTTCAAGAGATCACCAACTAGATAGTATTAATAATTTGTAATAACTCTGAAAGCGGAACTTAAGTGAAACTACAGCCACCACCAGTTCATGACAGTTTTCTCCCTATGTGCTCACTGACCCTCTTGCTCCACTTCAGCTCCACAGATCTTCAAACACCCATTGGTGCTTCAACCAGAGGGAATTCCCCATGTAGGCAGCTGGACAGCACAGGAATACTGAACTGCAGGTCATCACAACTAAGGCCATGAACATACACCTTCCACCAGGAGGTCACTAGACAACAATCAGGAGAGGGAGTCCTGGCCAGATCCTGAAGTCCCATCTGGTTAAGTCAGCCAGACCCAAGGTTCTCCTGATCTACATGCCTCAATGACAGATCAGCAGTGGGTTTACCCACAAACTAGCTGAAGATTTGGGTCTCCCCTTCTGAATCACCCTTTTTCAGAAGCTCAAAGTTGAAACTCTTTACTTCCTTCCAGTGTCCTTTCCACTTAAAAGCTACAGGTTTTAAGCTCCAAGCTCGACCTCATCTAACTACCTCTTCCCAATTCATCTCATCCACTTACAAGGATAAGCTTGGTTTAAGTGGATAACACTGGTTTTTGAATCAGAAGTTCATGGGTTCAAACCCCACTCCAGAAACCTGAGCACATGATCCAGGCTAACACTTCATCCAATAAGAATGGAGTGCTGCACTGTCAAAGGTGCTGTCTTTCAGACATCAATCAATCGTCAGTGTGTCAATGTATTGATCCTCAGCACAAACAGAACCAAAGTTTTTTTTGTAATTGCCTCAATATAAGCTGTTTGACACATAAAAGCAAGGAGTTAAACTGAGACAGCAGCGGGACAGGCTTGATGGATGTACCCAACTTTTCAGATCAAAGTTTTGAAGATACTAAGGGGGAACACATTGGATCAAGAGATAAAATATTTCTAATGGAATCTAGGACTAGGGGTTATAGTCTAAAAATGGGAGCCAGACCGTTCAGGAGTGAAATTAGGGAATACTTCTACACACAAAGGGTGGGAGAAGTTTGGAACTCTCTCCCACAAATGGCAATTGATGCTGGATCAATTGTTAATTTTAAATCTGAGATTGGCCAGTTTTTGTTGTCCAAAGGTATTAAACGATATGGGCCAAAGGTGAAGTTAGGTCACAAATCAGCCACGATCTCATTGAATGGCAGAACAGGCTCGAGAGGCTGAATGGCCTCCTCCTGTTCCTATGTTCCATGCTGTTACTGAAGGAGGCATAATCTAAAGTACAAAAGGTGCAGCTTGTAACTGCCTGGATTTAGAGATCACTGGGAGCAGTGAAGACTCTGACCTCAAAATACTCTGAATTCAGGCACACTGACCCAGAAATCAGCAGGGCTATGTTCCCGATGCTTGTGCTGTGATTGAGTCTGTCACTGAACTCTGCACCACCAAGTTTAAGGTCACAGAGTCAGGGGGACTGCTGCCCCCCCACCCCCCAGGGCAGGTTTTCAGCAATTCAGGGGCACGTCGGCAGTGCCCACCACCTACTGAACAAGTGAGTGTGTCTGCCCAGCGACGCCAACATCGTTATCTTCAAACATTCCATTATATACGTGGCATGGTTCACTGATTCAGGGCGAGAGGAATGAAAGAGGAAATGAAGACAAACCAAAGCACAACATGAGAAAAATAGAATGTTTTAATCTGTGCCAAGGCTACTTGTTGTGGTCCAGAGGCCTCTTTCTTTTGTTAAAAGAGGGCGGCAGAATTTTCCAGTTATTCTCGTTCCCAAGAGTCAACCATAAAAAAAATAATTAAAACATCACAAACAAGGTGGAACTGCACTCAAAATAGCACAGTGCAGGACACTCTGACCGTGATTTCAGACTTTTAGAAAAAGAATTATGATCTCAGCAGTTATTTAGTTCCCTTTTTAGATTGGCCCCAGTGAGACCAAGATCAAGGGGCAGTCTAGTCACTGGTTTACATAATCACACATTTGCACTATGAAATCTGGCTACCTTATTGCAGAGCCATTACAATAGACACTGATGCGGGGGAGCACACACAAGGCCATGCCAGATGTTATTAGAAGATGCATTCAGGCTTTAAATCCTCAGAAGCTATCACTGCTGTGCAGTGTCTAAGTCTTTCAAAGAGAGACAGGAGGAATGTGTTTGAAGGCTTCAGGAAAAGGATGTAATAAGAGAAACATACTTATACGTGGCATTTTCCGAAAAAGCCCAGGTGAAAGTTAAATCTTACTGGTTACAACTCTTCATCCTATCATTCATTAGGCTTTTGACCCTTCCACTTCTCCTTCCACTGCCCATGTACCTTCTCCCTATATAGGCTCTATTCGTCCAGTTAAGCCCCTGATAAAAAGCTTTCGAGAAATGCTTTGATTCCCAAAGTTAACTGAGCAAAACGTCAGGAATTTCAGCCATCCTCGCATCTCAATTGTTCATTGACCAGCCTGTATTCTGTGCAATCAACTGTCCTTACCTAGTCAAACCAAAAAACCTATTCAGAGAACTAGACTGCTACCCAGGGAGCTCTGGAGGTGCCAATCCATACAGGGAAAGGTGATTCTGTATTTGGCCTTGCTCTGGTGAAACCTCAGTGGTCTAAATAACATCACGATCTTAATGGAGATTTTGTGTTGACCACCTTCTGCCAGCAATGGGTGGATTATAACCACGGCACGAATTGCATGAACATGAGAGTGCATCAATTCCCCTCCCTTGAGCTTCTGTCAATCTAAAGGTCATCATGGAAAGAAGCCTCAGCAAACATTTTGTTTGGGAAGCCCGGACAGGCAAGCACCTTCCTCCTCATAAACCTCCAACGTGCTCTACAATGACTTGCCTTTCACATGCACAAAGACGTCTCAGAACAAGTTACAATAAGGAGAAAAGAGATACGGTGATTGCCAAAGTATGGGGTTAGGGGGAAGGGGACTGGACAGAGTAGGATAGGCAAAGGCGAAGAGGATTGAAAAGATGGAATGAGGAAAGGAGAGGGATTGGAGAGGGTGGGATGGAGAGCGGAGACACAATCTAAGAAAGGGGGGACTTTGAGGGGAGGCACCATGGAGGGAAGGAAATAAAGAGTCTGAGAGGGCAGCAGTGGAGTGATTGGGCAAACAACTGCTGAAGGTTAAGGAAAGGGAGTGGGGAGCAAAGTCTGGTGTTATTGGGACTGAATTAGGGCTGTTTTTATTAGAAGAGAGCAGATTAAGGGGCAGCCTGATAGAGGTGTTTAAAATTATAACAGAATTGATAGAAACAGACTGATGCAGTGACTGAGGATCTAGAACAAGGGAATTTGGCTATGAAATTAAATACAAGATTTAGGACAGAGAAAAATTTGTGAAAAGCACAGTCGGAGTTAGTGATTCTAACAAAAATCTTTAAAAATGGGTTAGACAGGCTTCGAAGGAAGGAAGAATAAATGAAGGAGGCACAACGGGTTAAGACAACTTCAACAATGGAGAATTAATATCCAGGGGGACTGACTGGACCAAATGGTCTGTTTGTGTTAAAGCCCTGCCCTCAATGGTTCACTGGAGGGTTGCATTACCAAAGGCCTGTGATGCTAGGAGTTATCACATCAACATGACTCTAACAGACACTGCACAGCATTAAACTGGATCCACTGTTCTTCTGCCTTCACGTCAAGTCCGGAATCATCTTTTCACAGCAGTCACTAATTACGTGGCCATGGAAAACAACCTCAAAGTCATCGCCTTGAGGGTGATGTGGACTCTTGTGTATCTCATCACCAAACCCCTTTCAGCTGCCGCAAAACACATCATTAAAGAGTTAAGCCTCAACATTACAACCTTTTCCTTCAAACTTCAAACACATCCCGTCTGCCTTTCTTTGAAAGGCTTAGACACTGCACAACACTTATAGCTTTGAAGGAAATAAGGCCTTGATGGATTCTGTGAAAACATCTGGAACTGGATCCTGTTTGTCGCCTCACATCTGCTTTTATTGTAACAACATGCAAGATCAAGCATTCTTGAGGTTAGCAAAGCACAAGGACTCCCCCCTTCCAGCCCCTTCCTGTACACCACTACCTGGTTACGGCAGGATCAGAAACTGATTCCTAGGCCTCAGTCCAAACCACTTCTGGAGCAATTGCCGAAGCCGGGGTTCTCAAAATGTCTGACCCTCTTTCCTGTTTAAGTGCTGTGCCTCGGTTCCTCAAGAATGAAAATTTCCCAAGGTGGGGAATGGGAGAACCTTCATTTTCAGGTGATGTGAAGCCCCTTCCAGGTCACGTAAGGGAGATTTATGAATGGGAGAAAATTACAGCTCTTCATCCTGTTGCACTCGGAATTTCAAATCATTAATTCCAAAATAACGCGTTCGATCGGTTGATTTCTCAGCCAGGATTTTGCGAATGCCAGCTTAGTTAATACGGTGCGTGAATGGGATTGAGGATTTGCAGCTATGCATTGTGTAAACATCAGGGAATGATGGTAGAAACTGTGGACAGCTCCTGACCAACAGGAAATGTATATCTCTGTTTTTTTTTAAAAAAACTTTTCCATCAGTCTCAATACATCATTTTGAATGTCTGCCAAGTATTTATATTGGCAGTGCAGCTATCTCTGCTTCATATCCATTCCAAGCTTGCAATGTGAATCCGGAGTTAAGGCTCAGCCAAAGTGAAGCAAAGTCAGGTCGCTTGCGAAGGTTCCTCTCCATAGCATGTTGGTTAGTGCCAAATACCAGGGGGTTTAACTGAACATTCGAGGCACTTTTGAAGAACCCAGCTGACAAGTTAAATGTTTGGGGCAGGTAGAGGATTTTCCTCTCCGTGTTCTTTGAATATTTAAAGCTCTGTTGGGATACCGTTCTTCTCCTGGGCACAAAGGTCTGAGGAACTCTTCTTTGAATCAGTGGTTCAAATTCCAGCCAGAGAGGTGCCACAACGTAGAACCAGACCGGAACCTGGACTCCAGCTGTTGCTCTCAGACCCGTCAGTACAATATAAACAGACTCCAACACATTTCCCAGTAAGGCAGATTTTGCATCAACTCACAAAGGAGGGCACGTGATTATATCCCATTTTCCTGAATTCAGGCGATTGAAACATGCAAGGAGGAATACAGCTGAACCCAGTCCGCCCTTAACTAAATGTCCACAAGTGCGTACCTTCCAGGAAGAGCCACCTGCAAGCGAGCAGCAGCAATGAGCCTGGCAGATCATCCTGCTGAGGAAATTTAGGTCAATTATATCCCTAAAATTGGAGCCAGGCCGTTCAGAGGTGATGTCAGGAAGCACTTCTTCACACGAAGGGGAGTGGAAATCTGGAACTCTCTCCCCCAAAAATCTGGCTGGGGGGTCAATCGAAACTGAGGTTGATAGATTTTTGTTGGGTTAAGGGTATTGAGGGTTATGAACCAAGGCGGATAAATGGAGTTAAGATACAGGTTAGCCAAGATCTAACAGAAGGGTAAAACAGGCTTGAGGGGATGAATGGCCTCCTCCAGTTCCTTGGTTCCCGTACCTCGATTAGCATTGTGGTTAGCGAACTTGGCAAATGAGGACTGAACTTGGGGGCTTTGGTAGGCAATAAATGACACAGTTAGCCACCAAGTTATGATGGGGAGCAGAAGCAGTGATGCTTTGGTGTCACTGAATAGGTGCAAAGAGATAAATCACACTCACCGTGTACAACTCGTTCAAAACCTTCATCAGATCTTCGTGCAGCTGCCCACCAACCTCCTTGCTCTGTAATCAGGAAGAAAGCTGGGTTAAAGCAAGGTACAGACTGCTCGTTCTTCCTGTAAGTGTTAAGCCACTGTCACCAAAAGCTAGCCCCCACAGGAAGCCAACACTGACATTGTTGTGCAAGGTCAAATGGCCTCTGCTGTGCAGAAATATCTATAAGCGAGGTCTGACACTGATGTCATCTCATCAACAGTAACTCAGCCAGGGCACTCTTTTAAGTTTCTACACGCTGAAAAGACTAATAAATCCCAAGCTGATTACTGGGGATTTCACAATGCCGTGTCCTGCTCTAGGAACTGGGAGACCTGGGTTGAATTCAGCTCAGGTGAATGGGATAAAACTCACCTCCCTCTACTGGTCATAAGCTTGTGCCTGGTTTGGGAAGTCTCAGCGTACACCCATGCATACTGTCACATCACATCAATTCTAAAATGTTACAGCATAAATCTGGGATTGAGCCAAACTGCATGGAATCTCCAAAGTGGAGTGAATCTGGATTCAGATATCAAAATAAAGAACAAAATACTGCAGATGGAAATCTAAAATAAAACATAGAGAATGCTGGAAACACACAGCAGCTCAGGCTGTTCGGTGGAGAATGAAGCACAATTAATAACATATATATATATATATATTCAGGATTTATAGGGTAAATGCAGGGTACAAGAGAGTCTGACTTCATTTATGTGAGTGAGACAGTGAAACATAGCGAGAGGGAGAGATCAGAGAGAGAGAGAGAGAGAGCGAGAGAGGGAAACAGGTTTAAAAATGTATCTAAAATTAGAGGATTAAGGACTAAGGCCAAACCAATCTCTCCAAAATGTGTTGTTACTTAATAGTAAAATAGAAACCAACCACTGAGCTATGTTTCCTTATGCTGAAGGATGTCACAAATTGTGGTTTACTGTTTAAAATAATGTTGGAAATGCCACTTGCTCTTCACACTGATTTCCCTAGAGCAGATAAATTGTGCACTAAATTAGTGCAGGTGAACAGGGGAGGAGGATTCTAGGATGTTGGAGGATGAATTAGGCACTGGTATAATAATTTCAGCATTCCCTATCTGTACCTAGCAACAGGAGAGTGCACACGTACGCGAGATGCTGCATGTGGGAGGGGGGCCGATGCAAGACTAAAGGAGAATTCGAAATGTGTCACGTGCAGCAGTGTGTTGTGCACAAGACCACAGTTCTGCTCAAGTGACACTATTTTATGTGAAGTTTTTCACCACATTTTGTGCTTGAGGTGAGGTATATTCGTGGAGAGTGCAATCACATTATTTCAGCCCTCCCGTTCCTGGTGGAGTACAGCAAAAGAAAATGCAGAGTAAAGTTCCCTCAACCTTGCCCCAAAATCAGTCATATGCACCATTGCTCCAATGTGAACCACAGCTTCCTTGTGCTCTCTCTCTCAGTGGGAGCGCCGAGTGATCAGCAGCTCTTCCCCAGAAGACAAGGGAAAACTGCCCCAAACCCATTACATAGAAGCATCCAGCAGACAGAGACTTCCAACCCTATCAGTCTGGGTAGGGTTCAAACCAGAGGTGAAAGGACAGTGCAACAACCCATTGCACAACCCAGTCACAACGGCCCACGGCTCTATGTTCACACAGGCCTTTGTGTTTGACCTATCCCAACGTCGCCAGGTTTTAAACGGAGAAAGTTTCCCAAGAAAAACAAGGACTACGTTTGCGCAAAACAACAACAGGAGCCGGGAGCTCGGCCTGACACTCGGAATCAGCAATCCCTTGTTCTCAACTTCCCCTTTTACAACTGGAAGCCTGACGAACTTCTCCTTTCTGCCTGCAATGTTTTTGTGAATAACCAATGCACCCAGTTTGCACAAAATTACTGTCTCACAGAAAAATCACTGCAGCTTTGAGTGGGACAAGGGTAAGGGGTGGTTTAACGCACAGGCCCACAGGCTCAGCTAATGGCCCATGCAGACATGGGGCCTCCAGTCAAATGAAGTAGACTCCTTTCAGTGTCGTATATTGTGATACAATTTGCTTCATTACTAATGCAGTTTGTAAACGCTCCACCCAACACCTAAAATCAGATTTTCTGGATACCAAAAGATCACTGTTTGGGGATCATTCTGTGCACAAAATGGCTTCAATGTAATTAATTAAGATACTTCAACAGCATAAGGACTTCTAAGTACAAGATTTTTTTTTAAAAAGAGGTGAAGGTTTGTTTAACAAATCAAAGCGTCAGGTTTCAATGCTCATGATTTGAAGCTCCCAGGGTAATATGTGGACTTGAGAGTTGTTTTCTAGAAACTATTGCTCCCCAGTGTGTAGCCTCCATTCATTTCATACCCCAGTGTATTGCCTGGCCGGTGGCAGCTATCGAGCTGCCTGTGGGAGGGGGTACCTAGTGCAGAGTCACAGGCCCTGCAGAACACAAATTATCAACTGATAAGGAGGTCTATTTGCCAAGGTCAAAACTTGGTCAACATTACAATTTATTTGTTTTCTCAGTAAGACCGACTGCAGAGTCACTGACTTGGGGTTGGGCAAGTGGGCAGAGGCTAAATTACAAATTTCAAGCAGATTTTTCAACTGTCTGAAAAACCAGGTGAAGGATGAAGGTGATTGCTGATGGTTTGCTGACAATTATGTTCTTGCTTTTTCAAAAAAAAAAATCAACTGCTTCAGAATTATGCTACGCCGTATTCTTGAGGGGCCACTGAATCTTCCCTCTCCCTCCTCCCAGTAACACTGAAGTTCATTCTTGCATCCTTCCTGTCACCAGGGCTGATGTCAAGTCCCTCAGCACAGACTGGCTACCATTCAAATCAACCAACATGATGAAAAACAGATTATCCAGTCATTATCACACTGCTGTTCGGGGGAGCTTGCTGTGCACAAATTGGTTGCCATGTTTTCTAAGTTACAACAATGACTACACTCAAAGGAACTTCATTAGCTGTAAAGTGCTTCGAGACATCCAGTGGTCGTGAAAAGCTCTATATAAATTAAGTTTTTCTTTTCTTTCATTTGCAGAATCTGTTTCACTCAGGAAAAGTTAAATGGATGTTGAATTCCATTGCTGGACACTAGTGCTGGTGGAAGTAAATCAGTCTATGCTCATTACTATAATGTGTAATACCATGGAGGACATTCAATAGCCAGAGTCTCTCACTCTGAGCCAGCACCTTCATTTCCCATGAGGGGTTTACTGTGATCCTAAACCGATAAGCATGCTGTATTTTGTGGTTGTCTCTAACCCACCATGCAATCCCACCGTGAGCTGTTGATTTCTGCCCCACTCCACTTTTAGATGAATGTGACTTGCATTTTCTAAGTTTCTCTTGGGGTAAATCAGGGGGCCAAGTTCACAAAGGAAATGTTAGATTACAATCAGAATGTTGTGTTTGAGTATTAAACACAGTTATAAAGAAGAATGGCAGTGAAGGAGAAGTTTCCCTCGCTTGGATTCTATGCAATGGGAGTCAGTTTAGCCGATAGGGATCCTGCAACATGCAGGTACTGACATGGATGAGTAGGGATTCAAAGCTGTAATGGGAAATGACAACTCCTAAAGGCAGAATGAAACATTAACATTTCAGATGCTCTCAATGGTCATCATTCTCTCTGCTGTACTTGCCTAGAGGAAGGGCTGCCTGTGTGAAGAATATTAGTGTTTCACACTGCTTGTAGGAGTAGCCATATTTTAAAAATTCTTTCATGGGATGTGAGTGTTGCTGGGAAGACCAGCAATTTTTTTTTTTGAGGAGGTAACAGAGAAGGTTGATAAGGGCAATGCTGTTGATGAGGTGTATATGGATTTTCAACAGGTATTTGATACAGTGCCACACAACAGACTTGTGAGCAAAATTCTAGCTCATAGAATAAAAGGGAAAGTAGGCACTTGGATATGAAATTGGTTGAGTGACAGGAAAGAAAGTAGTGATAAATGGTTGCTTTTCAGATTTGAGGAAGGCTTGTAGTGGAGTTCACCAGGAATCAGTGTTGGGGCCCTTGCACTTCCTAATATACATTAATGACCTAGATTGTGATATTCAGGGCTTGATTTCAAAATTTGTGCATGTTACAGAGATTGGAAGCACGTGATGAGGATAGTCTCAAACTTCAAAATGACATAGACATGTTGGTGAATTGGGCAGACAAATGGCAGATGAGGTTCAATGCAGAGAAGTGTGAGGTGATTCATTTTAGCAGGGAGAATGTGGAGACACAGTATCAAATAAAGTTAGAAACTCTAAAGGAGGTGCAGGGACAGAGGGACCTCAGTGTATAATTATATGAGTCATTGAGGATGGCAGGGCATGTTGAGAGAGCAGTTAACAAAGCATATGGTATCCTAGGTTTTATTAATAGGGGCATTGAGTACAAGAGCAAGGAAGTCATGTTAACCTTGTATAAGAACACTAGTTAGGCCTTATCTGGAGTACTGCATTCAGTACTGGCCACCATACTTGAAGAAGGAGGTGAAGGCATCGGACAGAGTACAGAGGAGATTCACAAGAATGATTCCCGTGGTGAAGAACTGTAGCTATGAGAATAGATTGGAGAGGTTGGGTCTGGTTTCCTTGGAGAAAAGGCAGCTGAGAGGAGACTTGACAGAGGCATTCAAAAACCTGAGGGGTATGGATAGGATAAATAGTGAGGAACTGTTCCGCTCAAGAGTACATCAGGAACTAGAGGGCACAGATTCAAAATAATGGACAAAAGGAGTGGAAGCGACGTGAGGAAAAATATTTTCACCCAGAGGGCTGTTGGAGTCTGGAACAAATTTCCTGAAAGGGTGGTGGAGGCAGGTTTGATCGAGGTATTCAAAAGGGTATTAGATTGCTATCCAAAAAGAGAGAACGTGCAAGGTTACTGAGATAAGGCAGGGGAGTGGGATTAGGTAGATTGCTCTTTTAGTGAGCCAGTGCAGACTCGATAGGCTGAATGGCCTCCTTCTGCACTGTGATTTGTTGCCCATCCTTAATTGCTCTTGAACTGAGTGGATTGCTAGGCCATTTCAGAAGGCAGTTAAGAATCAACCACATTGCTAAAGATCTGGAGTCAAATGTAGGCCAGACCAGGTAAGGATGGCAGATTTTCTTCCCTAAAGGACCAGATGGGTTTTTACAAAAATATAGTTGTCATGGTCACCATTACTGAGGCTAGCTTTTAATTCCAGATTTATTAATTGAATTTAAATTCCATCAGTTGCCATAGCGGGATTTGAACCCATGTACCCAGAGCATTAACCGGGGGCTCTGGATTACTAGTCAAATTACATTATTAATACACCACCATCTCCCCCGCCCCTTCCCCATTGCAACCCCGAACTCCAACCAGCCCAGTTCGAATGACAAATATTTAGTCCTGTAGCTCCTGGACATTTACATCATTAGGGTGAAGTCAGTGAATTACAGGCCAGGTTTTTAATTCTGGCTGAGCAGATCTGTAGCTCGATATTCCGCCCACCCCCAGGTGCCAATGGAACTCACACCAGTTGAAAGTCTTTCAGGCCTTTTAAAAGGCAAAGTCTTTTGCTGGAGTAGGGTGATCAATGGCTGACACGATTGTCTTCTCTTGTTGGGACTGAAGAATTTGAGAGAGAAAACGTCAGCCTATTTGAGCTTTGGCAGCTCTCTATTAGAAGGTCTTGTGCTGCAGTGGGTGGTGTCCCTGCCTCCGAGCCAGAAGTCCCGCTCCTAGACTTGATGGCAAAGGAAGGTGAGTTTACAATATGGCCAAACAGGTTGAGTATCAACCTGTAAATCCTTCCAATATAAGCAATGACAGACAGTAAGAGTTGGAAAGATTCCAGGTCAGTCGCGTGGTGGATAAGAAATTGAAGTCACTCCCATCACCGTTAACAGCCTCAGGCTATAACATGCATGTAAAAGTGTATGTTGCCACAGCAACTCTGACTCCTTGGGGCTGGTTGTTCTGTTGGCTGGACGGCCATTGTGGATCAGATTGGTGCCAACAGCATGGGGTTTGATCCCTGATCTCTTTGTGCTGGATCCAGGACCTGCCTCCTTGCCCTGCCCATGGAGAAGGCCAGGGCACTGTGAGTCAGACCTACCTTAGGGCAGAAAACTGAAGAAGCAGCAGCTCTCGACTCTGACTTACAATGGCAGATTAGTCACAGTAATGCAAATAACCTCTTGCTGGGAACAAGGTTACCTCAGTTACGTAGGTGAAGCAGGGCCTCCAGCTGAATGTTTTCGGGTATGAATGGACTATATGTAGGGTGTAGAGTGAAGGAACCTCTTACAGTTCCAATTCAGATCCAATCTATTGCCCATCAAACGACGAGCTTGTTCCCATTTTTATTCATAGCAAGGTCAACAATTCCGCTCCTCAAACCACTTTCAGATGATTACAGTCCTGCTTTGCCAGGCACACAGCCCCACCAGTCCCCGCCTGCCATCAGCAGATCCATGAAGTCACTTCCAATTTAGGGCCAATCCCTGGAGCAGAAACATGTGTCCACCACAAACATTTAATCCAAGGAGCATCAGCGTAGTGATTCAGAGGAATCTGCTGGCATCGCCAGTGACCACATGTAAAAGCTGTGCTGATAATGTGCTGCTTCCCTGCTGATTTCTGTGTGGATGGATACTAAAGCTCCTACAAATCACCTCTCACAAATAAAAGACATGGTCCCCAAACAATAGCTCAGTGGATGCATGCACTTTACAGTGTGGCATTCAGCCATACATAGTGAAGAATATCCAACCTACGGCATGTGCTCAGTTATCTGATCTCACTAAGACTAGGGGTGGTCAGATGAAGGGAGTTGCCTTTGGCTGCAGTATTGTTGGTCTAGGGAAATGAGGAATACAATATCAACTCAAGTTCCCATTCCCGATCACTTTGCAGTGACCCCTTCCTGAAAAGCAGAGGTCAGATGAAGGACTGGATCTGATTTGGAATGTGAACTCGCAGATTCTTACCGCTCAGGGTTACGCGTGAAGAATAATTGACTGGGTGGGGGGCGTGGAGAGATGCCAGAACCTTTGAACCCTAACCCAGAGGAGGAAGGGAAAAAATTGCAAAGGCCTCTCTGTGTATTCTCTACATCTGCTAAACACAGCTGGAAAACTCAGTCACACTTAATCCACCCTCTCCCATTTATACTCTCACTCTCAAGCAGCAGGCAACTGAGTGATAGAATTAAAAATAACTGTTACGGAGCAGCATAATGGAGTCTCAAGGGCAATTAGGGATGGGCAATAAATGCCAGCCTAGCCAGCGATACTCAGAGATCCCAAGAATAAGTAATAAGAAAAGAAATTCCTCCAATAATCTAATTTAAACAGAAACTTCAATCCTTGAAACAGATGATGTGAATGCAAGAATCTCTCGAGTGATGTGTCCATTGTTGCAGACCGAATGGTAACACAACTAACTTCAGCTTCTCTTAGCCTCAAGATCCACAGAGTCCAAGCCAATAGACTCAGTGGATTAAGAATCCTCTGAAGAGGATTAGACTGGATAAACCGTCAAACTCATTAAACACTGGTAAACGTCATCAATTTAAGATTTATTTTCTTAAATTACTTTAATAATTTTCTCAACCCTTTCAGAAGGGAGGCTAATTTTTGGATTTCAAGGGATATTTTGAAAATGGATTAAATTTTCCCCGGCTCAGCTTCGTTGGTCATTTCTTCCTTCAGTTTTAACCTTCTGAAAATAACAATGTCTCCTACAAAGATGGCGTGAGATCGTTTTAACTCAAAATTCTTTTTATTTTTAGTCCTTCTAGCTACAACCTCAACTTCACCTTTGACCTGTTCTTTTCTGCTCCACCTCCCTCGCCTCGGTTTTTGGCCTTAGTGGGTTAAGATGATGTTTCCCACTCTTCTATAATGCACTGCTTAAACGACCTGCCAGGAAGAAAAGGACCCTGCAGATTTTCTAATCTGTTCTGGTCAACTGTGAAAACAAGGGGATGGGATAATGCCCCATTTCAGACACCAAGGCCTACATTTTCATCCTCGAGATGGGTAATGGGGTCTGGAAAATTCCAGGCTTGGCCCACTTCCTAGGAAGAAAGTTCCGCAAGGACTGGATTTTCGTTGTGGGAGGTGGGGTAGGGTTGGGTTGTTGCGGTGGGGAGGGGCGTTGGTGGGCTGGAGTCAGGCCAGAGGACCCAGGAGAAAGTTCAGAGGCAGCCACAGGGTCTGCTGGGTGCTGAGACAGGTGGTTTAAAAGGCCCACCTCGGTGCTGTGGGACTTATCCCCCAGTTATAATGAAAACAGAAAGGCCCTCTAGCCCTCACCTCTCTCACCAACCCCCCTACCCCCCCATACACTCCTTATGCCTCATTCATGCCATCTAATGCCACCCCACCCATTCTGCATGGTCCCTCATGATTTCATGCCAAGCTATGCCCGTCCCAAACAACCCCTATGGCCACTCATTCCCCCAAGCCAAGCTCTGCCCTCCCACCCACTCCCTATGACCCTCATTCCCCCATGTCAAGTTGTGGCACCTCCATTCCCATTGACCCACTATACTCCGTATAGAACCAATGAACCCTATCCATGACCATTGGTTCCATACAGTGTATAGTGGGTCAATGAACCCTTAAGTGTCAATAGGATGTGTTTAAAAAAAGGTTTAAAAAGTCATTCATTCATAACTTTCCTATATGTTAAATCAAATCATTTTACTACAGTCAATAAAAGTGTCAATCATCCAGACCATTTGAGGCTTCAATAGAAGAAACTGCAGGCATGTGAAACCTCTAAACCTTGTGTAAATAAAGATTGTGCAATTGACAGCAGAGATCAGAGAGCCAGATCTGTCAATCAAGCAATGTTTTCTCTGGGAATCAGGTGTTTTTGCACTCTAATGGATGTCTGGCCTATCAGTCCAAAATACATAATGTGGCTCAGGAACAACATTAACACTGGTTTGACTGTGATTCACTTTATAATGAGATGGTTTGTGGGCATTTCTGGACTTGGACATGAAGAATTGCTACTGGGGCAAAGGACTGCAGGGAAGGAGTGGTGCAGGAGGTGGCGAGAGATAAACAGCTGTGGAAGCCTAACCCAGCAAGTGTCATTACCCAGGGCGGCAAAACATGGTGGAAATGTCCTGGAATAAAGAACTGCACGAAAATGGGATGGGATGGGGACCGGGGGGGGGGGTAGAAACTGAATGATAGCATTTGCATTCCATGGGATATCAGTGTCAAAAGGAAGCTTCTCACCTTCTTGAAGAGGCGGACAGAGTCGTCACTGACTTGAGTGAAGCGTGGGATGATGTTGTTCAGATAGATATCACTCAGCGTGGTGTGGTCCTTGCTCTCCCTCCTGACCTGGTTCAGTAGCAAATACCAGCAGTTCACAGGAGACAGGATGTTCTGGTCCTTTCTGCAAAACAAAATGTGTCAGAGGAAACATTAAAGGAAAAGGATAAATAGCTTTCATCTGTTCACTGCTTCAGCAACAACCACGCCCCCCACTCCTCCGGCTTCCCTCAGCAACACCCCTCCCCAACACCCCTCCCCCCACTCCCCTCAGCAACACCCCTCCCCCCACTCCCCTCAGGAACACCCGTCCCCCCCACTCTCCTCAGCAACACCCCACCCCCCCACTCTCCTCAGCAACACCCCTCCCCCCACTCCCCTCAGCAACACCCCTCCCCCCACTCCCCTCAGCAACACCCCTCCCCCCACTCCACTCAGGAACACCCCTCCCCCCACTCTCCTCAGCAACACCCCTCCCCCCACTCTCCTCAGCAACACCCCTCCCCCCCACTCTCCTCAGCAACACCCCTCCCCCCACTCCACTCAGGAACACCCGTCCCCCCCACTCTCCTCAGCAACACCCCTCCCCCCACACCCCTCAGCAACACCCCTCCCCCCACTCCCCTCAGGAACACCCGTCCCCCCCACTCTCCTCAGCAACACCCCTCCCCCCCACTCTCCTCAGCAACACCCCTACCCCCCACTCTCCTCAGCAACACCCTCCCCCCCAATCCCCTCAGCAACCCACTCTCCTCAGCAACACCCCTCCCCCACTCCCCTCAGCAACACCCCTCCCCCCACTCCCCTCAGCAACACCCCTCCCCCCACTCCCCTCAGCAACACCCCTCCCCCTACTCCCCTCAGCAACACCCCTCCCCCCCACTCTCCTCAGCAACACCCCTCCCCCCCACTCTCCTCAGCAACACCCGCCCCCCCACTCCCCTCAGCAACACCCCTCCCCCACTCCCCTCAGCAACACCCCTCCCCCCCACTCTCCTCAGCAACACCCGCCCCCCCACTCCCCTCAGCAACACCCCTCCCCCACTCCCCTCAGCAACACCCCTCCCCTCACTCCCCTTAGTAACACCCCTCCCCCCAATCCCCTCAGCAACACCCCTCCCCCTACTCCCCTCAGCAACACCCCTCCTCCCCACTCTCCTCAGTAACACCCCTCCCCCCAATCCCCTCAGGAACACCCCTCCCCCCACTCCCCATCACAACATCCCAAAGAGCTGCACGCGTGCTAAATTACTTTGAAGTGCAATGACATTGCAGGCCAGCATGACCACCATTTTAAAGAACAAGATCCTGAAAACAAGTAGGTTTGAAGGAGCATCTTAAAAGAGCAGAAAGAGGTAGGTTGATGCAGAGGTTTGGGAGGGAATTTCAGGCCTTAGGGTCTAGACAGTTAAAGGCCCACTGCCAATAGGTGCTACATTGAGCCTTCAGCATTGCCGGGCTGGCAAGAGGTAAAGTACCTGAGTGTAGACTGTTACTCTCGAAAACTGCCCACTGGCTCTAACCTGGAAAATACAAGCCAGGATAAGATCAGGTTTGGCTGGGATACCATGAGCAGGTACCCCACCAATATACCCAGGGCTAAGCTCGTTCATGCATAATGGCTTCATAGGTAAGGTACCAGCAGGTTGTCAGTCGAGGCCTAAGGACTTAGACAGCAGCCTGGAATCAACATCTTCAGGACTGGGGGAATCAAAACTGAAGAACATCCAAACTCTCGAGATCGATAAGACTCAGCTCAATGGGCTGCCAACCCTCCAGGATTGGCCTGGAGTTTCCAGGGATTGAAGGTGAAACTCAATGACGCTACTGAGATACTTGCGATTGGCCTGAGGAAGGTAAGGCACTGTGAGAATGGATGTGCTGGATGACCAATGTGGCGGGTGGGGGTGGGGGGGACAAATGGGGACGGAGCAGTTGGCGGCAAGAGGTCATGTGATGAAATTCCCAGGAATAAATTCGGAGTTGGTAACCCTATGTCAGTGCTAAAGGGGTTAACATGCTGGCCTGAAGCCAGCAGGTGCTAGAACAGAAATGCGCTGGAATATGTGGGACAGATGGGTTCTCAGACTACGTATACTAAATATAAACTCAGCCACAAGGAGAGAATCTGAACCTTCACATACTGTTGAGATCACCAAAATCCAGCCCAGCAGCTGAGGAGACCAAGGTCGCTGACTCTTCACAGGCAGCAACTTCAACAACTTGCAAGGCAAGAGCTGCACCATCGGAGGTGACATCTTTCAGGTGAGACAGTAAACCAAGGCCCCATCTGCCTGCTCGGGTGGGTGTAAAACATTGCACAGCACTATTTGGAACAGAGCAGAGTAGTTTTCCCCAGAGTCCTAACCCTCAGCTAACATCAAAAAAAACAGATTGTCCGGTCATTATCGCATTGCTGTTTGTGGGATCTTGCTATGCACAAATTGGCCGCCGTGTTTCCTACATTGGAACAGGGACTACACTTTGATTACTTTGTTGGTTGTAAAGCCCTTTGCGATGCCCTGAGTTGTTGAAAGGGTGAGCAAGTCTGTTACTGACAGCAATTTGTGGGGGTAAATTATAGTGTCTCACACAAAATAAAGTGCATTAATGCAAGTGTGACTTCCTATGGTATACATAAAACAGATCCAGTGGCAGCCTGTGATCTACCAGCTTCTGCAGTTGGGAATTGCTCAGACTGAAAACAATTTGCAACAAGGTTCCTCTCTGAAAAAGTGTCACCACATTTCCACAGACCAGGAGCACGTAGGTTGTTTGCTATTTAAATAAGGACTATGAACTCCAAGTTCGTAGAGTTTCCAGGCACCGATTCCAGAGTAAGGCCAGCGGAGCTCTGCGTGGACATGTAAGAACATAAGAAATAATAATAGGAGAAGATCATATGACCCATCAAGCCTGTTTCACCTTTCAATATGATCATGGCTAATCTTAGGTTTAGCTCCCACCCACTCCCCATATTCCTCGATCCCCTGAGACACCAAAAATCTGTCTATTCCAGCCTTAAATGTGTTCAACGATGGAGAATCCACAACTCCCTAGGATAGAGAATTCCAAAGATTCACAATCCCTTGAGTGAAGAAATTTCTACTCAGCTCAGCCCTAAATGATCAGCCCCTTTTCCTGAAACTTTGCCCCCTTGTTCTAGTATCCCCAGTCAGGGGAAACAACCTCTCAGTATCTACCCTGTCAAGCTCCTTCATAACCTCGAATGTTTCTGTGAGATTGCCTCTCATTCTTCTAAACTCCAGCGGACATAGACCCAATTCACTCATAGGGCAACCCCTCATCCCAGAGCCCAATCTAGTGAACCTTCGCTGTATCGCTTCTTAAATGTGGAAACCAAAACTGCGCACAGTATTCCAGGTGTGGGTCTCACCAAAACCCCATACTGACCTGCTGAGTATTTCCAGAATTTGAAGTCTTTTTTTTTTACTAATTAGCTCATCACTTGAAAATCTAGTGTAGCGTTTTAATGATGTGAGAACTTCCTGAAATTCAATCTATATAAAACAAAGAGCTTACATTTAGATAGCACTTTCACCACCTCAGGTCATCCCAAGGTGCTGTACAGCCAGTGAAGTACAGCCATACCTCGTTTAACACTCCCAAGGCGTTCCTAAAAATAAAGTATGCTAAAAGGAAATTAGTTTCCCATAAGAAACCATGTAATAAGGTTGGGTTACGTTCCTGGCCTGTAATTTTTACACCGAAAACCTATTGGCTGCCTTGAACCAAACTGGCCCAAAAATCCTCTTATTATGTCTTAATAACTTGACTCCTGTTTGCCGCTTCCCATCTCCCGACTCGCTGCTTCTCCTGACTCCCTCCTGAACCATCCCACTCGCTGCCTCTCCTGAACACAGCTGCCTCTGTAAATCTGGTGTTCCCATTCCACACTGGATCTTTACCACCAATGTGCGCAGCCATATTTCTGCTGGGATAACATCAGCCAAACCCGAAATTGCGGCTCAAGAACAAATATTTGTGCCCAGAGAGTTCACAGCCCCTCAGAATCTATTCGCCGGTTCACAGCGAATCAGACAAGCTCCTCAAATGGCGGTTTCTTTTTTCTACCATTTCCCGCTTCCAGAGCTCACTCTCTCTCCCCGCACTATCATTGGGTGAGCTGCCAGCCAATCAGCTGTTGCCATGTGACCTGGCTGGCTGCATTGAGCAGGATCGAGTTCCAATGGAAATCTGGCCATGTGTGGCGTCACACTTCACGAAGCATTGACTGACGGAGCAGCAGAATACTCTCTACAGGGGAGCGGCATTGATAATCAAGTGCACGACACTTGTTGGGACAGGTGCGCAGCCATGCAGCTTACAGGAAATCTTAAGACTATGACCATATTTGCTGGTGCACTCTTAAGTTTATACGGCCTGCCCCTTCCTGTCACACTCTGGTTGCTAATATCCGTGTCATTACCCTGAACTATTGCCTGCACTTTCTCCTTTACTTTCCAAATCTCCCCTCACATGAATTCTCCCCCTTCACCATTTAGTTTAAGGCCCTCTCTACAGCCCTAGTCATACAATTCGCCAGAACATTCGCCAGTCCCAGCACAGTTCAGGTGTAGACTGTTCCAGTGGTACTGCTCCCACTTTCCCCAGCACTGGTGCCAGTGCCCCATGAATCAAAACCCATTTCTCCCACACCAATCTTTGAGTCACACATTCAACTCTCTGATCTTATTTACCCGATGCTAATTTGCTTGTGACTCGGGTAGCAATCTAGAGATTATTACCTTTGTGGTCCTGTTTTTTTAAACTTAGCCCCCAGCTGCTCATACTCCCTCAGCAGAACCTCTTTCTTAGTCCTACCCATTTCTACATGGACCATGATAACCGGATCCTTCCCTTCCCACTCCAAGTTCCTCTCCAGCCCCTGGCACCAGCAGGCAACACAGCCTTCAGGACTCTCTCAGTCAGCTGCAGAGAACTGTATCTATCCCCCTAACTGTACTGTCCCCTATTACAACTCCATTCGTTTTTCCTCCCTCTGCTTATTTGGCTCCCAGCAGCAGGGTGCCCTGGTCAGTTTGCTCATCCACCCTGGAGTCACTGCTCTCATCACATAAGCTGCGAGAGTCTTGAACCTGTCGGACATTCAGAGATCCATTCAGCCCCACCAAACCCCTGCACAGAGTTCCCCAGGCAAATGATTCACACTCCTGCCTGCTGAATGAACGTGGCAGGGTAACAGATCGTGAGTACAACAAAGGAAAAAAAGAGAAACCAGATTATGGAGTAAAAGATTCTCTCAAGACCTTGTGCAGTCGACTGATTGGAATGTGGAATTGCACAGAAACTGTGCACAGATTAAAAGAGTTAAGCAGTGGGGAATATCTATATTACACACATTACATCCATAAGTATTCCTAAATGAAATCATGGCACAGGTCCCTCAGCAATTAAAAACCTTTATAGATCTTTTACACTAGCATATGCCTACACTACTAATGGGGAAACACAAGGAGTGGAGAGGGTCTTGCTAAACTCAAGGGAGGTCTCACTGCCCTCCAGAGGTATAGAATTTAAATCGACCTTTTGATAAAAGTTTAATAAAACTCTTTGACACTTGTTTCAGAACCCTCCATTAACCCTTAACCTGCATGCTTTCTCAACGAACCCCCAATTGATATTACTAGTTTTTGTTAAGGGATTGAGATTAAGAGCTGGTGAAGGAATGGAGAATGTCAATATATCTTTGGGGCCGTAACTAAAGCCTTGGTTGCTTCTAATCTTCTTATGAACACATTTATGTCTCTATTCTCTAGCATTGCTGGAAAAAGAGACACGTCTAAGTTTTTTTTCTTGCCTTTATCAGGACACTCGCAAGAATACCAATATAAAAGGGGAAACAGCAATTCATACTGCACTGAAGAGTGCGCTGATTGGTTGGCCAGTGACATTGTCATGGAGAATCACCACTGATGGTGACTGACCTTTAACTGCCAAGCATTGTTTGAAATTTAAACCAGGCAGCTTGACCCTGATTGGTCATTAGCATTTTCTTCACATACAGTATGAGTTGTTGTTTTGCCCTTATATTGGTATTCTTCTGAGTGCCCTGATGAGTGCAAGACAAAAAGCTTAGTTATGTCTCTTTTTGTCAGAGATACTCAAGTTCTGTACTACCAAACAACTATCTCTATAGTTTACTGTACACGTAAATAGGTGCAGTGTTTGTGGGGTGGGATGGAGCCTTTTCAAGTCTTAGCGTGCTGAACTGATAACGTCCAATGCTAAACCACGGGTGAAGGTCAGGGACAAGATGATCCAATGACCTTTTAGTTGAGTTTACAAACTTGGAGCAGTGTAGGGAAGATAGAAGATGAAATAGATCAGGAACGTGAGTTTAACTGGGATGTGGAATCTTCAGCAGCATCTTATCCAATGCTGCACAGTCATCAGACAACATCTCTTTTAATCTCCCAGTGTGGCTGTGGGTTCGTCTGGACATTTAACCACTAATAAGTCTACAAGTGTTTAATTCCATCTCAAGCTCACTCTTGATACATAGGTACAGGACATCAGCCTCTGTCTATAGCACTACAAAAGTCGCATAGCCGAAATTTTCACAGCCTACCTTACTGAGAATAACAGGATTTTAAATACATGGGGCAGAAAATTACATGTGTGGAGGGGGGAAAGGGGGGTTGGGGAGAGAGTGTGCCGGGCGCATGGCTCCCCCCCCACCCCCCCAAGAAGAAAAGTCGGCAGGGAACTGACCCATTCAAGCCAGCTGCCCTTTAGCCATAATGTGCTGCGGGCGGGCTACACAGCGACAGTGTGGGACTTCCGCCCCTCACTGGAGAGGAATTCCAACCCTTGGGAGCTGGCTGGCCAATCCAACAGTTCTGGCAGAGCGTATTAGTGAGCGCTACCCGGTCTGCAAGCAGGCCCAAGGATCCCGGAGCCAGGTAAATCCGAGGTCTTAGGCGGGGAGGGTTTGCATAGTTTATGAAGGGGGGGAGGGGGGGTGTGGGGGTTTTAAAGAACTGGCGGGTAGGAAGAATTGGGCACTCCCCCCACCCCCCTGAAGATGGTAACCCCGCCCTTTGAAAAAGCTTTAAGAAAAAAATAAGTGTCCTGCCCATGCCAACTGTTTTGTGGCGTTGTCAGCGTAGTATCAGGGTCAATTGGCTTGCTAACAAACTCAATTGATTATCTATTTAAATATGGCGGCTGGGCAGCCAATTTCAGCACCCCCTCCCCCACACCGTATGATGAAGATAAGCTTGGGGATGGGCGGGAGGTGGTGGGATGGACTCCCCCCCCCCCAAACCCACCCCACTCGCCCAGCCAAGCCCAACAGGGCATGCAAAATGCAGCCCATGGCCTGAATCAAGGGGCTTTGGGGGGCGGTGGTTATATGTAATAAAACATGCCAGGAGTAAACTGGCTGGAATCTAACTGAAGGGCTTTTACTCGGAGTCTCTGAATTGAAACTAGGTCCCACTTACTTGAACTGTAGGTGGTCTTTGGTGCTCCTGGTCTTGGCCATGAAACGCTCGGCCAGCTTCTCCAGGTTCCTCGAGTAGTCCATCTCGATCTCGGATTTTTTCCGGAAGAAGTCCTGCAGGTCCTGAAGGAGCTGCACCCTGGCCTCAGACTGCTGGTCTAAACATTTCAGCTGTTCCAGGAGTTGGGCTCGGATCTCTGTAGCAAGCCAAAGGGAAATAAAACAGGCCCGGTCAGTCAGGCACGGATCAGCTCAGCGTTCTCTCATCACAGCAACTTCTCATAACCAGGTCACTTTCTCTTAAAAGTGAATACAGTGGGCCAGCACTCTGGGTTCTGACGAAATCCTGTGCCATGTCCGCCCTCCCATACTGAGGAAGGACATGCAGCTCAGGTCTCCAGTGTTGGCACTAACGACAGACTGGCTGGACAACACACCACTCCTGTCCCCAGGCCAGCACCATCTGAAGCATGTGATTTGAACAGTGAGATACAGAATGATCGCAAAGGGTCTGACTGAAATGCTGGCCCATGGAGTCAGATACTATTATCTATTTATGACCTTTAAGCATGTTTTATGTTGGATCCTTGGGGCCTGTTGCAGTGGGAGAGTGAAAGAAATCAACTGAGCAACCATCAGAAATTGACAGTTGCATAAAGCTAAGCAGCAAAATAAAGGTCTCCGAATACAAAAAAAATCTTGTTTTTCTTCCACAGAAATCAACCATTTTCCATCGTCTCAGCACAAGTTTAATTTACTATGTTCTCAAAGGCCAATTGGGAAGTTTCAACAATGATCTCTCATTTCTCCAGATGACTTTACTTAAGGACATCTTGTAGATTACATCTTTGAGATAACAATAATATCTAATTATTTTCTTCCCATCAAGTCTTTGAACTACGATCTCCTGGGGCCTCCAGACTAGGCAAGCAGCCTGCAGCTTTCAGGCCACAAACTTAGGGTTCGTGTGGAAAGCCGATTAACTCTTTCTCCGATTTTCTTTTCCTATTAGGATGTTGCCTGTGCAACAAAGGCCAGAATTTCAGTAGTGCAATTGGAGCAAGTAGTTTATTGCGCACCATTTCCCCCTCTCTCCACACACATTTTGTCAGTCTTCTGATTCATCTTCAAAACCCAGACTAGAAAACTTCATAGTTACAGAAGACTGCACACAAGAGATTTCCAAATGGGCATCAGCTTAATGCCCAGTCTTTTGTCATTAGGCAACAAGCACATATCTACTGCCTTTATAACGTTCTTGAAATAAAGGAAAACATAATGTTGTGAGGAAATTCAGGAGTCAGAGTGGGATTTTGCAGAGTATCTTCCTATTTGGCCCATGGCATTTTCTTTGTTTTTCCTTCCTCTGACAATAGTTGATTGGTAGGTGGGCTAATGGGACCATGCCTGGATCAGAGAGGGATTCAGCAATGACAATGGATCAGTGAAGGTCAGGGAACCTCTGCTGAGGTGCTATGTGCTTCCCTTTGAGCAGGTCTTCCCTAGCATCAACCACACCTTCCTGTCTCTAATTCTCACACCAACATGACTTCCACGTAGGCAGTAACATTTTGAAAACTTCACAACCCTTGAATGGGCAAAACATTCATCATTTGGGTTATATAGACACACAAGACATCCAACTTGATCTTCCCTACCGGCAAACAGACACAAACATCTTACAAATAAATAACCATTGCTTCTCCTGATTTCACTTCTCTTTTCTTAACCTTTCCACTTATTTTTAGAATTCTATCATTGTCAGCTATAGTTATAACTCAGCATCTGGTGAGTCACTGATTCACAAGAGAATTCAGCTCCTCACCTCTACACTTTTCTCATTGTTTTTGCTTCCATGTCAATTTCCATCACCGAATCTTCTGAGACACATTTCCCTCGTGAACTTCTCCCCCACTTCCCAAACTAGATTCTCTCTTCTGAAGCTGCTGATTTCTTGCCAGCTCCATCTAGAGAATCTAGTTTGGGAAAGGGGCGGCAGTTTGCGAGGGAAAGGTGTCTCAGAAGATTCCGTGATGGAAATTGACATGGAAGCAAAAACAATGAGAAAAATGTAGAGGTGAGGAGCTGATTTCTCTTGTGAATCAATGACTCACCAGGTGCTGAGTTATAACTATAGCTGGCAATGATAGAATTCTAAAAAGAGGTGGAAAGGTTAAGAAAAGAGAAGCGAAATCAAGAGAGGCAATGGTTATTTATTTGTAAGATGTTTGTGTCTGTTTGCCGGTAGGGGAGATCGATTTGGATGCCTTGTGTGTCTATATAACCCAAATGATGAATGTTTTGGATCGAAGCGAATGTACAACACCATCTTCCTAGGACAACTAGAGATGGGCAATAAATGGGGTGTCACCCACTATCTATGAACAAACAAAAAGTGATTAACTGGAGTTAGAAAAATACCCTAGGAGATCCTGAGGTGTGTTGCTAAACATATGTGCTTCTTTTTAATTTACTGCTCAGAATCTTACAGCTTGGAAGGAAGCCATTCAGCCTATCCTGCCTGTGCCAGCTCACTGAAAAAGCTGTCAAATTTAGTCCCACACTCCAGATTTCTCCCCATAACCCTGCCAATTAGTTCTGATGTCCTACACATACCTTATTGCCTTTTGAAAAGTTCCTATGGAATCGGATTGCACCACCCTTTCAGTAGCGTGTTCCGGGTCACAACAATCTTCCTACCTCAGTTTGCCTAATATGAACAATTAATCTCTCCTCCAATAATGAAAAATCCTAAAAGGCGCCAGACGCTGTTATGACTGATAATTAAAACAGAGGAACAACAGACTGAGTTAATACGAGCAAACTGTCCAAGGCTGAAATTTACACAGAAACATGTTCAAAAGCTAAGGTTAGCCCCATCAGGAAATTCTAATTTTGAGTTCTACACAGATTTGGTTGACATTCCTTCAGGCCAATTCCAGCTAATGTTTGGACATGTTTGTTGCTGTTGTTGTTGTAATCAGACACTGTTCACAGCTTCTTGGGACATGCCCTAGGTAACAATTGGGAAGCGGACAGGCAACCACAAGTCTTTCTGGAAATGTAGAGCCAACACCTGGCAGTGTGGAGGGCTGGAGGGGTTGGGGTGGGGGGAGGCGATGGAAATATTGTGGACACCTGGAGGTATTTCCCTGACAGTGGACAGAACAGTTATTCTTGGCAGCCTCAGCGATGAAGGGATGTTTCCGCATTGGGCATTTCATCACAAGCACATCTCTATATTATGCATCCTTGACATAAGTTTGAGCAAGTCCCAAACTAGTTCCTAATAGCATGAACTTATGGCAAATAAAAAAAAACCCTTCCATTTGGCACAATTTAGCAGTTTCACTGAAAGATGTGCAACGATCCTGTGGGGAACAGAAAAGTATTCGACTGCCAAAGAAGCGAGCTGTCTTCTGAGAGATGAGCTACTGCATTGCAGCTGTGTGGAATGCACTTTGCATCAAACCCGCAATGTACCTGGGAGTGTTTGATGGGGACAGTGTAGAGGGAGCTTTACTCTGTATCTAACCCCGTGCTGTACCTGTCCTGGGACAATGTGGAGGAGGCTTCACTCTAAGTCTTATCCAAAATATCCTCTACAACTGACAAATATTCTCTTTTCTAGTTTTAACATCTTTCAATTTGACAAGCATAAAATTCACAAAAAACATGTCTGCCCACTTCCCCAATGCCAACCATTTGGACATGATCAGCTGGGCAGGGCAATCTGAAGTCAGGATATTCTGGGAGATGGAAGCAGCAATGATTAAGAAAAGTCAGTATCATCGCCTCTTCCAACACTATTGTCAATCCCATAATGACTGATTGCACAGCTTTGGGGGCAGCTCACTACCCCGTCCTCATCACCAGGATTGAGTCACAATGACTCCCAGCTCCCAGGAAGACCAAACACCTTGAAAAGGGGTCAGTCCCAACTTCAGCTAAAAGCTGCGAGAATCACTAACACAAACAACTCACCCCATCCAATCACAGCGAAACAGACAGCAAATCTCTCAGCAAATCCAATTTAATCGGAAAAGACCCTAAAGCCCAGACTTGGTTAACTTACTGATTCCACACAAGACTCAGTTCACTTCACACATCAACCCAGATTCCACTCTTTAACACACAACAAAGTCCTTGTGAATTGCAGTGACTTATGGTGTTGAGAATTGAAAGCAAAATTGTCTTTTCATGGTGTCATAGAAACTGCACAGCACAGGGGGAGACCAACTGGCCCATCGTACCTGGACTGACTCTTTGAGGGGGCTATCCAATTAGCTGCACTTCCCCCATACTCTTTCCACAGATCCCTACAATTTTGTCCCTTTTAAGTATTTATCCAATTCCATTTTGAAAGTTACTGTTGAATTTGCTTCCATCACCGTTTTAAGATGTTAACCATTTCATTAAGTAAGTAGTATCAAGTTTTAAATACCTTTACAAAGACGTATATACACAGTCTTTATTGTCGAATGTTTCATTCTCTCATTGATCTTCAGAAAAATCAGATTGCTGTCAACCCACTGCGGACACACATCTAAAGAGGACAGACTGATGTAATGTGGCCCAACAGAGAGACAGTCCCTCCCCCGGCCCATTCCGATTACCATTATTACAGCTTTCAGTTTCAGCTTCACTGGAAGATAACTTCCTCAATCAGACAACTAGTGAGTAAAGAGTGAAATTTACAAAGTGAGAGAGAAACCAAATCTGTACAGTTAGCACATCTAAACTTAGCCACAAACATCAGCACTCAGCTGACTTCTCTTCAGGATCAGGGCAGACAATAAAAAATACCCATTCAATTTCCCCCATTTTCAAAAATCATCAGGAAAAATCCCAAGGTCACATGAGGAAGTTAAGAAATCCCCCCACTCAAGGAATCTCCCCACTCGAACTGAAGTGAGTGGTTGAACGTGCAGCTATTCACTATTACTAAGTGAATAAAGCCTCAAATAATCTTGTGAATGGATAGAGGAATGCCGAACTAAAAACTGACGCTTGGCAAATCAGCTCTGCTCCTTCCATAGTCTATGTTCGCTCCCCCTTATCATTAGATTCTATCTACCTATGTAATCTCCTTTCACAGTCCAGGTACACTCCCCCTTATCATAGATTCTATCCATACTTTCTGCATGTTTTAGGCAAATTAGAAACTGGACTGGAGAAATTTAAACAGAATTGGGAAAGGTGTACATAAAGATTGATAGCGATGACCAATTCAAAGACCTGGCCGTGTGAAAAGAGGATTCAACACTGAAAGATAGTTTGCGATATTGGAGGTGTTAAGGTTTGTCTTTTCGAACAGGGAAGGAAACTGAGAAGATGAATTGTGGACAGAGAATTTAACTAATTTACAAAGAGGGTAGTAAACATGGAGGCTGGTAAATCAGCAAACTCATAATTTTGCTTCCAATCTCCACCCCTCCATCATTTTCACATGGTCCATCTCTGACACTTCCCTTCCCTTCCTTGACCTCTCTGTCTCAATCTCTGGTGATAGATTGTCCACCAATATCCATTACAAACCTACCGACTCCCACAGCTATCTCGACTACAGCTCCTCACACCCCGCTTCCTGTAAGGACTCCATCCCATTCTCTCAGTTCCTTCGCCTCCGTCGCATCTGTTCCGATGATGCTACCTTCAAAAACAGTTCCTCTGACATGTCCTCCTTCTTCCTTAACCGAGGTTTTCCACCCACGGTCGTTGACAGGACCCTCAACCGTGTCCAGCCCATCTCCCGCACATCTGCCCTCATGCCTTCTCCTCCCTCCCAGAAACATGATAGGGTCCCCCTTGTCCTCACTTATCACCCCACCAGCCTCCGCATTCAAAGGATCATCCTCCGCCATTTCCGCCAACTCCAGCATGATGCCACCACCAAACACTTCTTCCCTTCATCCCCCCTGGCGGCATTCCGTAGGGATTGTTCCCTCCGGGACACCCTGGTCCACTCCTCCATCACCCCTACTCCTCAACCCCCTCCTATGGCACCACACCATGCCCACGCAAAAGATGCAACACCTGCCCCTTCACTTCCTCTCTCCTCACCGTCCAAGGGCCCAAACACTCCTTTCAAGTGAAGCAGCATTTCACTTGCATTTCCCCCAACTTAGTCTACTGCATTCGTTGCTCCCAGTGTGGTCTCCTCTACATTGGAGAGACCAAACGTAAACTGGGCGACCACTTTGCAGAACACCTGCAGTCTGTCCGCAAGAATGACCCAAACCTCCCTGTCGTTTGCCATTTTAACACTCCACCCTGCTCTCTTGCCCACATGTCTGTCCTTGACTTGCTGCACTGTTCCAGTGAAGCCCAACGCAAACTGGAGGAACAACACCTCATCTTCCGACTAGGCACTTTACAGCCTTCTGGACTGAATATTGAATTCAACAACTTTAGGTCTTGAGCTCCCTCCTCCATCCCCACCCCCTTTCTGTTTCCCCCTTCCTTTTGTTTTTTCCAATAAATTATATAGATGTTTCTTTTCCCACCTATTTCCATTATTTTTAAATATTTTTAAATCTTTTATGCTCCCCCCACCCCCACTAGAGCTATACCTTGAGTGCCCTACCATCCATTCTTAATTAGAACATTCGTTTAGATAATATCACCAACTTTAACACCTATGTGTTCTTTTGTTTGTGACATCTTTTGATGATCTGCTTCTATCACTGCTTGTTTGTCCCTACAACCACACCAACCCCCTCCACTTCTCTCTCTCTACCACACACACACACACACACACACACACACACACACACACACCTTAAACCAGCTTATATTTCACCCCTTTCTCGGACTCACTCAAGTTCTGTCGAAGGGTCATGAGGACTCGAAACGTCAACTCTTTTCTTCTCCGCCGATGCTGCCAGACCTGCTGAGTTTTTCCAGGTAATTCTGTTTTTGATGTGGTAGCTTGATAGATTATTTAGCAGAGGTGGTGATTAATGGGCTATTGATCAAGTTGTGAATGGGATTTCACCATCCTTGAGACCAGCCAGAGAGTCTGAAATGGACTATCCAATCCTGTACATTCCCACTTTTCCCTGGCTTTGAAGTTCCAGCACAACCCTCTAACTTCTATCTGTTCATTCGTCGTTGACCAGTTCCCTTTCTTGGCTTGACATTTCAATGATCCAGCAACTCAGGTAGCAACATGCTTAACACAAAATGGCTTTCTCAAAAAAAAAAACCAGGATCATCAAGTCTATGTTGGACTTTTCAACAAGGTGGTAAGAGTCAAAAATTTGCTAAATCAGAGTAATAAACAATTCAAAGCACAGCGAGCCCAGCATTCATTATCTGGCGATGTGTACAAGATAATACTGATGCAAAAGGACTTGTTACAGTTCAAGGGCAGGACAGGGAGAATGAAGGAACTTCCATTTATACACAACACTATCAGATCCTCGAGGTGTCCCAAAGCATTTCACTGGTAATGAAGTAGTTTTGAAGTGGAGATAGTGAGAAACAAGGCAGTCAATCTCAGACAGGCAAAATCTCATAAACAGTAGATGAGATAAATGAAGATTGTTGTCAGAGGCAATTTGGCTGGGGGAGGGGCAGGGAGTGGATTCAAAGTCCAGGAGCAGAGCAAATCCTGGGAAAATAAATGGATAGATTAGGTTTTCAAAAACTGCATCATAAAAAAAAATAACCTCAGCAAGGATAGGGTAAGACACAAAACTAAAACAGTAAAAACTGAAAGGGGCAACCTCCTTAATAGTGAATTATTTGATAATCTCTATCTATGCTAGATCATCTCAATCTCTGCAATCTCCAATCCTATTCCCAGTGAGGTACTTATCCTCGGCTTTTGTAAATCAGTTAATCGTCACAGCACTAGCCGGATGTTTGTTCCGCAGGTTGACCATTCTGTGGACAAGCTTCATTTTTAAAAATTTATTTTCATTTCCAGCCTTGTTTGAATGAATTTCACTCATTTCGTCACTTTCGACAATAGTAGCTCAAGTTAAAAGCCTATAAATGATTCCAATTACACTGACTGCTCTTAACTTAGGGAGAGGGGGCAAGGGAGAAGAGGAATATAACATGTCAACAAAAACTGCATGTAATCTTTCTCCTCCAAGTACCCAACCCCCACCCCCCTTCCCCCCAGTATTTTGTCTATGGCTGTAGGGGTGAGTGGGTGGGGTGAAGTGTTGACCATTTGAGCCAAGTGTTGACCATCAAGGACAAAGCAGCCCACTTGATTGGCACCTCATCCACCAGCTCCAACATTTACTCCCTCCACCACTGACACACTGTGGCAGCAGTGTGTACCATCTACAGTATCAACTCACCAAGGTTCCTTTGACAACACCTACCAAATACGTGACCTCTACCACCTAGAAGGACAAGGGCAGCTGACACATGGGAATACCACCTCCCAGAAGTTCCCCTCCAAGTCACAAACCATCCTGACTTGGAAATATATCTCCATTCCTTCACTGTCACTAAGTCAAAATCCTGGAACTCCCTTCTCTAACAGCATTGTGTGCGGTTCAAAGAGGTGGCTCACCACCACCTTCAAGGACAATTAGAGGTGGGCAACAAATGCTAGCCTACTCAATGATACCCACATCCTGCGCAAAAATAAGAAAAAAAATTGGACAAGGTCTTTGGAATTTAGAAGAATGAGAGGTGATCTCATTGAAACATACAAGATTCTGAAGGGGATTGACAGGGTAGACAGAGAAGTTATTTCCTCTAGCTGGGAAATCTAGAACACGAAGCACAGCCTCAGAATAAGGGGATGGTCATTTAGGACTGAGATAAGGAGAAATTTCTTCACTCAAAGGGTTGTGAATCTTTGGAATTCTCCAGAGGACTGTGGATATATTCAAAGCTGAGTTAGACAGACTTATGATCTCTGAGTGAATCAAAGGATTATGAGCAGTAGGCAGGAAAGTGCAGATGAGGCAGTAGATCAGCCATGATCATATTAAACAGCAGAGCAGGCTCAAGGGACCCGATGGTCTTCTCTTGCTCTTACCGTTTATGTTCTTATGAAGTTACTGTTTTACAAGCAAATTAAGCAGTCAACTGGCGCAAAAGGTGCCACAAGTGGCAAATGAAATGGCTGCTTGGTTAGTTAAATCCTGCCAGTTGCACTCATTTCCTGTGGACCAATAGATTGATAATAGAAAGTAGGAAGATGGTGAATGAATTAAACGGGTATTTTGCTTCGGTCTTCATGACAGAGGACACAAGTAACAACCTAGAAATAGCTGTAAATTAGGAAATGGAGGGAAGGAAGAACTCAGGGACATTACAATCACCAGAGAAGTGATATTGAGCAAATTGTTGGGGCTCTGGGCTGACAAATCCCCAGGTCCAGATGGACTTCACCCTAAGGTCTTGAAAGGAGTGGCTAGTGAAAGAGTTGATGCACTGGTTTTAAATTTTCAAAATTCCCTAGATGCGGGGAAGGTTCCATTAGATTGGAAAATAGCCAATATAACTCCTTTATTCAAAAAGGGAGGGAGACAGAAAGCAGGAAACTATAGGCCAGTTAGCTTAACATCTGTCATAGGGAAAATGTTAGAAGCTATTATTAACGATACTACAGCAGGGCACTTAGAAAAATTCAAGGCAATCAGGCAGAGTCAACATGGTTGTATGAAAGGGAAATCATGTTTAACCAATTTATTGGAATTCTTTGAAAGACTTACATATGCTGTGCATAAAGGGGAACCTGGATGTACTGTACTTAGATTTCCAGAAGGCATTTGATAAAGTGCCACATCAAAGGTTATTGTGGAAAATAAAAGCTCATGGTATAGGGGGTAATATATTGGCATGGATAGGAGATTGGCTAGCTACCAGGAAGCAGACAATTGGTCCTTTTCTGGCTGGCAGGATGTGATGAAATGGTGTGCCATAAGGATCAGTGCTGGGGCCTAAACTTTTTACAATTTATATAAATGACTTGGATAAAAGTACCGAAGGAATGGTGGCTAAATTTGCCGACGACACAAAGATAGGTAAGAAAGTAAATTGTGAAGAGGACATAAGGAGGCTACAAAGTGACATGGATAGGTTAAGTGAGTGGGCAAAGATCTGGCAAATAGAGTATAATGTGGGCAAATGTGATATTGTTCATTTCGGCAGGAAGAATAAAAAAGCATATTATCTAAATGGTGAGAGATTGCAGAGCTCTGAGATTCAGAGGGATCTGGGTATCCTAGTGCGTGAATCACAAAAGGTTAGTATACAGGTACATCAGGTATTTAGGGAAGGTAATAGATTAAGCTAATAACTTGTGAGGGAAATTGATGACAAAAGTAGGGAGGTTATGCTTTAGTTGTACAGGACATTGGGGAGACCACATCTGCAGTATTGTGTGCAGTATTGGCCTCCTTATTTAAAGAAAGATGTAAATGCGTTAGAAGCAGTTCAGAGAAGGTTTTCTAGATTTTTCCCTGGAATGGGTGGGTTGTCTGATGAGGAAAGACTGGACAGGTTAGGCTTGTATCCACTGTAATTTAGAAGAGCAAGAGGCAACTTGACTGAAACCTTTAAGATCCTCAGGGGTCTTGACAGGGTGGATGTGAAGAGGTTGTTTCCTCTTGTGGGAGAATCTACAACTAGAGATCACTCATTTAAGACAGAGATGAGGAGGAATTTTTTCTCTGAGGGTTGAGTGCCTTTGGAACTCTTCCACAAAAGGCGGTGGAAGCAGAGCCTTTGAATATTTTTAAGGCAGAGCTAGATAGATTCTTGGTTAACAAAGAGGTGAAGGGTTATCGGGTTATCGGGGGCAGGCAAGGATGTGGGGTTGAGGTTACACTTAGATCAGCAATGATCTTATTGAATAGCAAAGCAGGCTCGAGGGGCCATGTGGCCTACTCCTGCTCCTAATTCATACGTTTGTATGTTTGTAGAAAAATCATTTTTTTAGGCTGTATTGTTAGCTTGGACTTTGAATGAAATTCTACCCTATTTCAACTAATCATGTCCTCCTGAACAGGCAGGCACAGCTTTGGTTCTCATCTGATAGCATTCCCTCAGTGCTGGACTAATGTTGAGTGTTAGCCTAGATTATGGGGCTTGAACCCACAACCTTCTGACTCAGAGGTCAATGAGTTACCACAGAGCCGCAAATGAAAAATCTTCAGCGGAAGTGCAGAGAAAATTCAAAGAGAAACAAGTGCTTTGAAATTCTGGTGCACAAAGGTAAGCTTTGAGCAGAAGTGTGCAGTGGTCATTTATAAAAAGACCCGAGTAGGAGGGGGTTAAGATACAGAAATACACATAGACAGAGAATTTGTAAAAACTGCTCGAACTTCACTTTTGCAGCTCATGGCTCCTTGGGCTCTGGTTGAGCAACCCCACCTGTTATATAAACACTGCATTCGGATGAAAGTCAGAAAAGAATTATGCTTCAGAAAAAATACACACACACCCAAAGTGTTACAAATTGTGCTAATAACAACGGTCAGAGGGGATGGCTCTATGGCCCAGTCCTCTGATCTCTTAAGTAATCCAGGCTGACATTTCAGTGCAGAACGCAGGGATGAGCTGAATAAGCCGAGGCACCGTATGTCTGTTCAGATGGAAGAGATTGAAATTGAAGGAACTCTCCAGATAGAAGACAGAGGAGGAACACCAAGGAAAAGCAGTAACACACACATTCAAGGAGACGAGGTGATATGACATGCATTCACTCGATGTGCAAACTGGCAGGACTGAGGCCCCTGGAACCAGAACGTACGTTCATAGAGTGAAGAGATGGTGAGGAGTGGAGGTGAAGAAGAGAAGAGGGGAGAGCAGTCAAGTGAATGACATAATTAAAGGCAGAGGAGAGGATGGAGAGTAAAGAGGAGAAGACAGGGTGGGTGAGGAAGGAGATGAAGTGTAGCCAATTAGTACACAGCAAGATCCCACAAACAGCATGATGACCAGATATGGTGTTGATTGAGAGATAAATATTGGTCAGGACACTAGGGGAATTCACCTGCTTGTCTTTAAATAGAATCATGGGATAATTTACATCCACCTGAGAGGGCAAACAGGGCCTTAGTTTAATTGGAAAAATATCTGTAGCATTCCCTCAGTACTGCACTGGGAATATCAACCTGGATTTCTGTACTCAAGTCTCTGGAATGAGACTTGAACCCACAACCCTCTGACTCAGAGGTGTGCTACCCACTGAGCCACAGCTGATACCAGTTAACAATGTCAGCAAACCAGAATCTGGGTGTACCTGTATAAGCAGAGCTGTCTTTGTAGAATGAGGGCAGTGGGTGAAAGGCATTCCATTAGCTGGTGTAGAGCTACTACAGATAGGGGCGGGGTCATGGGAGTCTTTTTAAGCTTTGGATGCGATATCTTTTAGTGGCAAGTCGCTTATCTTACTGAGTCACTTTCTGAGAGCTGTATGCTATCTGTTCTTAGGTGCCTCCTCAGTAAAATAACCATGAGGGCACCAGGACCTCAGTGGTGAAGGAGCACGGGCATGTGAGAGGCTACACCTGCTGTCAACAACATGAAAGTGCAGCCGATCTTGTAATGACAGACAGGAGGGTGAGAATGCTGGTCCTCAACACAACCACATTCTTGCTGGGAAGTGGAAACTAATCCCTTAATTGACTGGCTGGTACAAATATTAATGACTGTCTTCGAGCTGCAAGGAAATCCTGTCACTAAAAGATAAAAACTAATAATCCCTCTTCCGAAACAGTCATTTTGAACTTTACTGCACAACAAAAACAGAATTATCTGGAAAAACTCAGCAGGTCTGGCAGCATCGGCGGAGAAGAAAAGAGTTGACGTTTCAAGTTCTCATGACCCTTCGACAGAACTTGATGCTGCCAGACCTGCTGAGTTTTTCCAGGTAATTCTGTTTTTGTTTTGGATTTTCAGCATCCGCAGTTTTTTTGTTTTTTATTTTTGAACTTTACTGCACCTGGTGAAAAGCCAAAATGATTGCGGATAAATAAAACTCAATGTGCATCTGTTTTATGGCCACAGTTTTATACGATGGAAAAATCAAACAGGAAATTTAACATTCTGGAGTTCAATTTGTATCCAGACCTGTCCTTGTGTTTTAAACCCCCTGAATGGAGTGACCAAAGACTCAATGAAGATAATTCTCTCTCTCTCTCGGGCCCCACTGTTTGCTGCTGAGCCAGGAAGATCCCAGGATTGATTCCTGATACGTACAAAGTTTAGCTGAACTCAGGCAGAGCAGGGGTAGAGGTCCTAAAGTGAAACTCAGTATCCTTAAATTAGGGGCAGTGAGCTGGGGTGATGGTGTGGGGGCGCTGGGGTAGAGATCAGACAGCATTCCTGATTCAGGAGGTTACACAATGTCTCTGCATCCACTTCCCAGCAGGTGCCAATGAGTGAGAACAGGCAATAATAAACACACAAACTAAGTTTGTCCTGGAACTCAAGTTTTGAAGTAGTCATAAGGGAACAAAATAGGAAAATAGCAATATAACCAGCAGCCCAGGGACGGTGAAACACCAAGCCATTTGCCAGCTTGTCAGCAACATCCAAGGGTGTACTTCTGTCCTTTCATCGATTCCTTCTCCATTTTGTGGCAGCTCAATGTCTGCTACAATTCCTTCCTACTGCATTCCTCAGCTTTAACAACCCAAAAAGTAGGTTGGGGGGTTGCGGGGTGGGGGGGGGGGTGCGTGGTGTAGAGGAGGAGGAAGAGGTGTTCACTTGTTTGGATTGAAGTTTAAATACACTGCATGTGCATATCATGTTTTTCACATGTTCCTGACTGTGCCCTGAGAAACATTAATCCTGTTTCTCTCTCTACAGATGCCGCCAGATCTGCTGAATACTTCCAGCATTTTCTGTTTTTATTTCAGAAATACTAGAGTCTAGAAATAACAATGGATGGAGGTTTGAGCAGCAGATGAGTTGAGCCATGAGGATGGACGAAGCAATTATGGAGGTGAAAGCAGGCGCTCTTGGTGATGGGGTTGGCATCGAGTTGGAAATAACAGCTCAGGGTCAAATAGTACACCAATGTTGTGAATAGCCCATTTCTGTCTTCCCAATGTTTAATTGGAGGCAAGTTCTGCTCTGTGCCAATTTTTGTTTTGAGATGTCTGACTACGTTAAATGTGCAGGATAAGTGCAAGTTCTGCTGCTTTTAACCCAGGTGTCGTGATTGGCTACCACAATTTCAATAGAAACACTTTTTTATGGACAGGAACATGTGCATAATATGAAATGTATATTCTACATATTTAAACTTCAATCCGAGGAAGTGAACCCTAAAGCAATCACCCCTTCTCCTACCCCTGACTATGTGGGTTGTTTAAGATTCTTCCAAGACCAGATGTCAGTATGACAATACAGCGGCAGGCTGGGGGAGGGGGAAATGGAGGCGTAGTTTGAGAGGGATGATGTTGAGGTAGAGTGCATAAGTTTTCCACTGTGAAATGCTGCAAGCTATAGACAAAAATAGAGGCTACGTTTTTTGCTGTAAAATTAAATTAGGTGCAACTGAAAACCGCCAGTCTCAAAACAGTCAATAGCAACTTTGGCAGCTATATAACTAGCACAGCCAGTTACTGGTGAGACAGGAGACTCCCAAAGGAAGTTTGCCCAAGAACCAGCTGTTTGCACTTGTTACCAGGTAATGTCACTGGAACGAGACTGGAAAATTCCATTAATGAGAAGCAGGGGGAATCTCCCTTGAAATACATCACAGATTTCTTCCTTCCTTATCAAAAGGCACCAACTCCATAGCAACATCAGGACCTACAAACAGGTCTTGTGCCATCCCACCAAGCTGAACTGGAACCAACCTTTCCCAGGTCCAGTCTGTAACAGTCCAGCATAGCCAGGCCAAAGAGCCTTCGAGTTAGTCAAACCTATTTCTGAATTAACAGAGAGGAGGACTGAATAGAGAACAGGAATGAGTCAAGAGCAGTGATTAGGACCTGATGTGCTGGGAGATGTGTGAGGAAGGTATGGCAACACCAATGAGTGTCCACATGGTTCTCCGAAGCAAGCCATGCCAGCATTAGGAAATGCAAATAACAGTACATCAGTGTCAAACATCCCCTGAAGGCTTGGTATAAATATGCTGGCAAGAGTCAGAAAGCTGGCTGACCATCTGGCCTGTCCACAGGGGAGGATGCATCACATGGGAACAGTCAAAGAGGTAAATGGGAAAATATAAATAGGGTGGCAATTCTGTAGGTAACAGTAACAGGGGGAGGCCATTCAACTCTCTCTCATCATTCAATTAGATCACAGTTGATTTGTTTCCCAACTCCATTTACCTATCTTGGTTCCATAACCTTCCATACCCTTGCTTAATAAAAATTAATCTCAGTTTTGAAATTTTCACTTGACCCCCAACTTCAACCACCGTTCAGGGTAGAGAGTTACAGATTTCCATTAGTCTTTGTTGGAGGATGTGCTCCTGACATCATGACGAATCACTTAACTCTCATTTTAAGATTATGTCACCTTGTTGTATCTTTCTGATACAGGGAATGTTTTGATTTATCCATGACTAAATATCCTTCCGACAGTCTGACAGCAAGCACACGAGGCATTTGCGGAGTCAAGGGTAAAGTGACAAAATAAAGTCAATCGTCACCAGCTAAGATACAAGAGCTGACTCCTGCCTGGAGGCTGACATGAGAGAGGCAGAATGTAGATGAGGAATGGCGGGGGTGGGTCCAAAGGAAGATCCTTGGCAGTATTCCTTGGCAAGTATAGAGACAGGAACAAATGCCATTTTTGGGGATGTGCCAATTCTGCCCAGATTGGCACCAGTCAAAGACAGTCTCTGTCAAGCTACACAACGTAGAAGCAGCATTGATCAACCATATAAAACGATACAGAGGCTGAGGAAGGTTACAGCCCCACAGTCAGTTATAGAGGATGGCTCTGTTTCATCTCTGAGTCATCATCTCAGCTGAATCAGCATTGTGGCACTAGAATTCCAACTCACTGGGCTAGGGAGGTGTTGGCTCATTGTACCATCCATTCTTTGTAAAGCTTTTAAAACAATTGCCCCACATTTACAAAATACAAGATCACTGAACAGTGCTGGGCAATTCCATATACAGTAAACACACACCTAGGCAGGAACACTGCACAGATTAAGTCCTTGATAGAGAAAATGAATCTCTAACCACCATCCTTCCTAACTGTAAAGGGGTAAGGACCTCACCATCCTGCAGAATATTAAATGGTAGGGAGTTAAAAAAAGCCCCATTATTATCTCAAAGCAAGCAAAGATGTGTAAACCCCATTTAGAAGAAATACCAGGAAAAAGTCTTAAGAGAGAGAAATAAAAACAGAAAATGCTGGAAAGACTCAGCAGGTCTGGCAGCATCAATGGCGAGAGAAACAGAGTTAATGTTTCGAGTCTCCGTATGACTCTTCTTCTGAGCTAAAGAGAAGTAGAAATGTGATGGAATTTATACTGTTCAGGAGGGGGTGCAGCAGGAGAAAGGAGCTAGGTCAGGGATAGTGACAGCTGAGCAGAGATTGACAAAGATGTCATGGACACAAGACAAAGGGAGAGTTATGGTAGTGGTAAAGAGTAAAGAAGGTGCTGCTTGTAGCACAAAGGTAAGAAAGGAGAAGGTGTTAATAACAGAACAAAAGGTCTGTGAAAGCAAAACATAAAAACAAGTGACAGATAGTCCTGTGGAGGGGGGGGTAGGCAGTTGGGGAAAAAGGATTTAAAAAATGAATAAATAAATAAAAATTGGATTAAAAAGGGGGCAAGAGGGAGGAGAGAGTTCACGGTCTGAAGTTATTGGACTCAATGTTAAATCCAGAAGGCTGTCAAGTGCCTAATCCTCCAGTTTGTGTTGGGCTTAAAGTGAAAAGTGTTTGGAATTATCTTTCAGACAGACGCAATCATCAAAATACAATTGGAAAGACACAATTGGGAATGTGGTTAATGTACCAGAGATAAGGATTTTGACAGGAGGGTTTGTGCAACAAGGATGAGCTTCAATGGGACAGAGAGTTAATGTACCAGAGGGAGGTGCTTTGATGAAAGAGTTAATGTAGAAGCAGAATCAACTTCATTTGGACAAATAATTTTTGCTCAGACCTGTCGGTTGGTTTGTTTTAACAATACAAATTCATTCTACACATCAGCCCCATAACAGTGTGAATCTGAAAGGCTGGTGTTAGCATTAGATGTAAGGAGAGATTGATAAATGAAGCAAGTGTCAAATCTGAAATCTCATTTCCACAAAGGAGCCAATATTTTCAATAGGTCAGCAGCAATTGCAGCTATTTTCAGTTTTAACAGCTTCAAATAGGTAATTACTTCAGGACATTTGTCTTTGATGGAAGATTGAAACTTCAGATTCAAACATCCCAGAATAATTACAGCTCATTTCAATAACACACTGAGGGCCAGGAAGGGGAAAATGAAATCACAGAGGCCTTAGGTTCAAAAGAAAACACTCATACCATGTGGCTGAAATTAATCATTACCCGCTCATGAAGAACATAGTCAGAGTTTAAGTTACATGCAACACCAAATGTGGCATGGGCTTAGCAACAGAAACAGCACGGCAAACAAACACCAATGCAGAAAAAAAAACACGGGTGCAAGACCAAGTCTTCACCTCCTATCTGTCAATCAAGGGATCGACTGTAAACACTCTGGAATTCAATTAAATCCAGCTTGGCACTGATTTGATCACTTAGCTGGCTCTGGACCCTTAGGAACAGGCCAAGACTACCCTGTCACAATGGAGGGTTAACTTTTTTAATGGCTGATAAAAAGACTGAGACAAAATCCAAGTGTAAACACCCAAAGGTGTTCTGTCTGGACATGGAGGACCAGACTTCATTTCAAGCATCACCTTGTCCTCAATTTTATTGAAGGGCACTCCTATGAGGATGATTTTCTTTCTGCCATCTTTGAGCTTCCATGGTAACAGTGTAGTGGGGGAGGTGAATGACACATTAGTCAGTGTTTCTTGAAGCAACTCTATAGCTAAGGCTGCGCATGAATCAGACTGACCACCGTTCTAAAAACTGGGAATGGAAGTTTTCAAACACGACAAATTAAATTTTCATTTAAGAAAAGCTGATGCTTTAGGCAGGTGTATTTCTGAGGCATATAGGTACGACAATTGTACAGAGGGAGCTTTACTCTGTATCTAACCCTGTGCTCTACCTGTCCTGGGAGTGTTTGATGGGGACAGTGTAGAGGGGGATTTACTCTGTATCTAACCCTGTGCTGTACCTGTCCTGGGAGTGTTTGATAGGGGCAGTGTAGAGGCAGCTTTACTCTGTATCTAACCCTGTGCTCTACCTGTCCTGGGAGTGTTTGATGGGGACAGTGTAGACGGAGTGATACTCTGTCTCTTATCTCCATTGCAAGCTTGATTCTGACACCAGGTGCATAAAATGTTCCATTCCTTCGTCCTAGGAAGAGAATAGGGCAACGCAATTTAACACTTATTACATCCTCAGGGCGTCCAAAATGTTTTGCAGCCAGTGAATTCTTTTTGAACTGCAGTCATTATTGTTAAGTAGGGAAATGCAACAGTCAATTTGCGCACTGCAAAATTACCATCAACAGCAATGAAACAAAAGACCAATTCAATCTGTTTTTGTTCATGTTGCTTGTTGGGCACAGGGGAACTCCCTTACTCTAATTCAAATGGTCTGTTTATGCCCACCTGAGAGGGCCTAACTTTAACATCGCCAACAAGCAGGTTTTCCTCACTATGGCAGTGAAGTGTTAGCAGTATCGTTAGATTGTGTTCTTCAATCCACAATTCTCTGACTCAGAAGTGAGACTGCTGCCATTCAACCTAGCTTTGCATTTCTCTATCAAAGTGGGAGCACAGATATGACAGGCTGAATGGCCTCCAAGTTGTAAATGCCAATGAATCTCGTGCTTCACCTGGCCTCATGCATCTTTCGTCAACCAAAATCCGCAGATGGCAATTTTTGATACAATTGGCAAAAATTGATTATGTGCGTATGATTCATTCTGGAAAGCTGGGTAGTTACTCTGAGGATCAAGAGCATTCATGAAGAATTGCCCTACAAGCGGTTAAATAAATGGAGTTATCTATTTGATCACAGACTCTACCCCACCTAATTAATCTTTGCATTGTGTGGAAGGTGCAAGGTTTGACGGGCTGAATGACCTCTTGTTCTGTGTTTTGTGTTCTCACAAGACAATTCTCAAAACTGGTTGAGATGAGTGCTTTCAGGCACTGAGTTGAGGCTATCACTGCAATTAGTGAGGATGGCTTTTGCCTTTGCCACCGTGTGTATCACACCCTGCACCAGGTAATGCCATATGCTGCACTGCACACCACCACACCCTGAAAGAAGGGGCCTTTTCTTTTTTATACGCACAGACGCGCACGATAAACATCCGATATCCAACCTGCCCCGCCCCCTCGAGACAGAACAGTCTGCTCCACCGATGTTCCCAATACTTAGATGAGAGGATAGAAAGAGCTTAGGAATGTGAAAAGAATTACTAACCACAATCCACAGATGCTTGGTATGCTGACTGATCCCATCCCAAAGGAAAATCAAATCTTTTTTTGTGTACAGTAATCATACACCACTCCCTATGTCTGCCTAACAACAGCCGACAATTTATTTTGGAACACGTTGCACGATTCTTGTCATTAGTAAGTTTGACAGCCCCAAAAGATAAACCAAAAACCACTTATGTTTTAGACTTGAACTAACTTATAAAGTTCGAACAACTCCTCTCTGAATAGTAGGGCAAAGCTAGCCTCATCCAGTCACTAGTCAAACAGCATGGTACAAGACACCCCAGCTTTCAAGTCAAGACTCTGCAAGCTGCAGGCAGGGTTAGAATTGGCCTCAGCGTTTGGGACTGTGGTGGGGGTGGGGGAGGGGAGGTGATGGTGGAGACATTGAACGGTGGAAAGAGTTGGGGGGGGTGGGTAGCGAAAGACAGGGTCTTTACTGCAGAAACCTGGGCTCACGTGTGAACCTTGGGTGACAATATGTTTAAGCCCGGCTCCGCTTCCATCCCTCCCTTTCTGAGTCGATCAGCCTAACATTTACCATCTACACCCTTGTATGGAAAGCAGGCAACTTGCTGGCAATGCCAGAGGGCAGTCTCTAACTGAATTGTACTCAAGTGAATCAGTAACGTCTTGTAGGGGGGAGATAAAACACTGGATGGGCCAAATGAAGAAACTGCACTGGTGAAAGGTGTTTGTCATGTGCTGTATCTAATCAACCTGCTGTACACCTCAATATGGAAATTACTACTTCATAGGTACAGAGAAAACTCATCTTTACCCACACTGTTTTCATGAGAGGCTTGAACTTGCCTCCCATTCAACAGCAATTGTACAGTCTCATTGTCTGCATTGTACACGTTTCAGTGCGAGCAGCTGACTGGACACTGTTTCAGCTCAAGTCAGGAGTCCCACAGACCAGAAAAGTCTAAGACTGAGGCTGCTTCAATCAGTAAACCTCAGTCAACGTGCCGCAATTTGCCTCAATGCCCTGCAGTTGCAGGGGGCAGGGCATAAATCAACCAGGATTAATGCTCCAGATTGTTATCCAGTGATTCATGCAAAAAGAGCTCACCAGTGTGGATGCTGGGAAGGATGGGCTCAGGTTTGGTTGTGATGCCCCTTTCCTTTGTCCATATAGGCTACCAGCACCATTGTCTAGACTTGCCCATGAAGAACAGTGCTTGGGCAGTGAGGACACCCAGTTCATGTAGAAGAGATGCCCAGTGCAAAGTCAATGCCTCAAGGAGATGTGAAAAGAAAATTTGCCCCTCTGGTGAGCATCAGAGTGGCTTCCTGCAGGATTCTGGATGCTGGAAGTGTTATCCCACGAGGTCACATAGGGCTCTTAATAATTACAACAAAACCTGCTTACGCTGATGACACCCAACTCTACCTCACCACGACCTTTCTTGACCACTCCATTATCTCTAATTGTCACACTGTTGGTCCAACATCCAGTACCGGATGAGAGAAGTTTCCTCCGACTAAATATGATGAAGACCAAAGGCATTGTCTTCGGTCCCTGTCACAAGCTCCATTCCCTAACAGCCGACTCCCATCCTTTTCTCTGGCAACTGTTTGAATCTGAACCAGATTTCTTGTAACCTTGGTATCATATTTGACCCTGAGATGAGCTACTGGCCACACATCAAGATTGCCTAGCAATAACATCACCCAAATCTGCCCCTGAAATCCTCACTCATTACTTTATCATCTCCAGGGTTGACTATTCCAACATCTCCTGATTTGGTCCAGTGCCAAATTTTATTTGATAACGTTCCTGTCAAACAGGAACTTGAAAACATCCTTGGGATGTTTTTCTACATTAAAAGGCACAATATGAATACAAGTTGTTATTGCATACACAGGAATAGAGTTTGGAACAGTATTACTGCTCTAATATTTGGTGGAAAAGAATTAAACGAAGCACAGTCATTACTGAAAGAGGAAGTAATGCAGTCTCCTGGATACACCCAGTAAAGTCCAGGTTAGAAGGCCTGTGATGGACCCCTGGGACCTTGCACAGGAAGTGGCAACACAGTTCAACAGTTCAACTCTTTTTGATTTATTTTTGGAATGTTGGCATCTCTGGCAAGACTACCATTTATTGCCCACTTCCAATTGCCTTAAGGTGGTGGTGAGCTGCCTTCTTGAACCGCTGCAGTCCACATGATGTATGTATACCCACCGTGCTGTAAGGAAGGGAGTCCCAGGGTTTTGACTCAGCGACAGTGAAGAATGGCGATATATTTCCAGGTCAGGATGGTGTGTGACTTGGAGGGGACCTTACAGGTGGTGGTGCCCCATGCATCTGCTGTCTTTGTCCTTCTAGGTGGTAGAGGTCACTGCTCTGGAAGGTGTTGGTAAAGGAACCTTGGTGAGTTAATGCAGTAAATACTGATGCCACTGTGCGTCGGCGGTGGAGAGAGTGAATGCTGAAGGTGGTGGGTGGGGTGCCAATCAAGCGGGTTTCTTTGTCCTGGATGGTGTCAAGCTTCTTGAGTGTTGTTGAAGCTGCACTCATCCAGGCAAGTGGACAGTAATCCATCACACTCCTGACTTGTACCTTGTAGATGGTGGACAAGCTTTGGCAAGTCAGGTGAGTTACTTGGTGTAGAATTTCCAGCTTCTTGTAGTCACAGCATTATCGAAGTCCACTGCACACAGTCCAGTGTCAGAATCGGAGCTTCAGGACCCATAGGCACACACCACTTAACTCACTGGAATGGGAAAGCATGCAGGCAAAGTCCTGCTTTGCTGCACTCCTGGTCTTAGCTGCACCAAGCAGGTGAATGTAGCATCTTGCAGCAGAGGGAAAGTTGGGAGGGGGCTAGATACCCTCGTGGTGCAGCTCCATCTATGTTCCTGAGGGTAATAGCGTAGTTCCCATGAGCACAGCCTGCTCTTGATACCTCAACCAAAATATTTCATATAATGAATCTTTGTTTGCTAATTTTCCATGGGAGCACACCAGAGCCTAACCCTGATTTCCCCCAGTGCACACACTCCATGTGCGCACATTCCGTGCATTTTCCAGCTAAAGGGAGATCCAGGCGAAGTTGGTGAACAGATTGAATTTCGGAACAGTACATCTGGGTGCAGTTACCTCTCCTTAACCCAACAGTATGCTGCTAGCTCTCTGGCCGGGAGTGACCAGTACTCTGTCCAGGTACAGATGAAAATTGCAGGATAAATATTGAACAAATCGCAGGGCAAACATCTGCCAAGAAAACTGAGAGATCCCGGTCTTGAATCAACTGTACTCTAGGTTATTGCCTTACATGGAGTTCAGAGGTATAGAGCGCAGAATGCATTTCCACACACCCCTCCTCATCCAGTGACTCTCTGTGACAATATTCATCCTGTAGAGGAACGGAATCAACTCAAAATAACTCATTTTACACGCAAACATTTTACTTTTTCTTTCACCCTCTCCTACTGGAGCTGTGACATGCTGGGGTATGGTTCCACAGCCGTTGGCTGTCATCTGATAACATCTCCGCGTGAGCCCAGACAATATAGAACCATAGAAAAGTTACAGCACAGAAGGAGGCCCATTTGGCCCATCTTGTCCATGCCAGCCCGAGGACACCCAGGTGGCAGGCTGCTTAACAACAAGAAGCTTCACAATTGGGCAAGATTCTGACCTTATTCAATATTCAAACATACACACTTTCCAGCTGTGTTCCAGAGTGGGAACCTTGGCTGATTTTCCAGCTCCCAAACCCCAAGGGCCCTTTCTATCATCTATCATCACCCTGGCCGAGATTAGTTAACAACACACAACTTTCACCTGAGGCCCTCTGGTCAGTCTGACAATGCCAGACTGAGAAAGGTTGCATATGGTTAATGGTTAGCAACAGAAAAGTCATTAATGGCCCATCCCTTCAAACCTACCATGCACAAAGACACTGTAATTTTACTTCTCTCTGATCTTGGTTGACACTGTCAAGGTGATATCTGCCTTGAGTGAACTATATTTTGGGACTGAAGTTATATGGGGACCCAGGTTCCCTTCCCTGAAAGACATTAGTGAAAGTTAACTTTTGAACCCTAAACAAGCAGTTTATGATAAATGTTTTGGTAGCAGCCCACTAAATTACCAAATTTATTCAATTCAAATATATAATTTTCCAGAGATTGTTAATTCACTACCATAACCACTAAGCTAACATATCCACAACCTCCAACTAATCCAATCTAAAATTCCTGAGGAAAGCAACTTACACCCTTGCGGCATCATCCAAAAACATGACATCAAGTTTCACACGTACAATGATGACAGCCGGTTCCACCTCGATTTTCCTGCTAGCCATCCTCTCAGACTGCTCGTCTGACATCCAGTCCTGAGTGAGCTGCCGTTTCCTCCAGTTAACTACTGGGAAGACCAAAACGATCAACTTCCACCCCCATCACCTGTTTTCATCTCCCTTCCCAGCTATTGTCTCATGTTGAACTAGACAGCTTGCAATCTTGGCACCACCTTTGAGTCCAGTCTGTCCCTATATCGTCTGTCACAAATACCGTTATCAGCAACAGCTTCCTGTTCCAGAGAGCTTCTGAGAGAGAAACGGGGCACTCAAACACCCACCAAGCAAGGGAAAGGACAAGATATCGGGTGGAGACCAAAGGCAAAATAAGCTGAACAGGGTTTTTACAAGATTTTTGAAGGGAGGGAAGTGAAGAAGATTACACGGACAAGATACTGTGGGGCCTGCTGAAAATGCAAGGGCAGAAAGTCCCAACTCTATTGTGATTAACAAAAGTTAAAAGGGAAAAGCTTAAAGGCCCTTTGGGGAGTCGGGGGAGAGAAAAAGGATTCAAAGCACCGTTAACGTGTGTCAAATCCTTGAGGCTTCTGATACTTTGTTGGACAACAAAAACTTTGGTGCAGTGGGACACCCTAACTCAAAGGAACATCACTTTCATGATAATATGACCAGAAAATCCTCTCTCTTTTAAGAGCATAAGATCATAATAAATAGGAGCAGAAGTAGGCCAGACAACCCCTTGAGCCTGCCCTGCTATTCAATAAGAGAATGGCTGATCTACATTACTATCCTGTCCTATCCCCATTTTTCTTAATTCCCTTTGTTGTCTAAAAATCTCAATCTCAGTCCTGAATATACTCAACAACTGAGCAACTACAGCTCTCTGCGGTAGAGAATTCCTAATATCCACAACCCTCCGAGTTAAGAAACTTCTCAGCTCAGTACTAAATGGCCAATCCTTAATGGCTGACACTATGAATCTATTTCTAGACTCTCCAGTGTAGGAAAATATCCCCTCGGCATCTACTCTGTCAAGCTCTCTCAGAATCTTATATGTTTCAAAGAGATTCTCTCTCATCCTTCCAAACTCTTGAGAATATAGGCCCATTCTACTCAATCTCTCCTCATAAAATAACATTCTCACTCCAGGAATAATTCTAGTGAACCTTCACTGCACCCTCTCTAAGATATGTAAATCCTTCCTTAGGTAAGGAGACCAAACTCAATGCAGTACTCTAGTTGTAGTCTCACCTAGCCCTGTGTAAACACCAGTGAGACTTCCCTACTCTTGTACTCCCAGCCCTGCAACAAAATCTAAGCTGCATCCAAAAACAGCCATGTAAATTAAGTGTACAAAGAGGCCACTTGGGGTGACATATAGCAGTTCTGCTTTTTATGCAAAGGCGAGGACAAAAAGATTCATCAACTTTTTATTTTGAAGGAGTCATTACCCTTTTAAATTGATGCCGCAAGGGTCTAAGTCGCTTTCCTTTATCAGCTTACTAATAACTGAAAATACCTCTGACAGACATTAAGTTTCCTTCCAAATCCACATATTGCCAGAGTACAGTAACAGTCACTTATCCAGGTTGCAGTCCATATATACTCAGCTGCCTACCCAGCACACTGCCCCGCTTACTCACTTGTGAATATTATGTACACAGAAGTGGTTTCTTAAATAAACCATTACGCAGGAAACACTCTTCCACTGTATTTTAAAGGAAATTTAATCGATCCCCACAATGTCCAGACCTGCTATCCTTTCACCACCCTCCTGAGAGTTAACCTAATCCATTTACCCAACTTCTAATCAGCTTTTACTTTAAAACTATTCCAACTAGAATCAATTAAAAACCCAGCCTTTTCCTCTAGAAAGCTGATCACATCACTCTCCACTGATCCTTGTAGCAGATGGTTTGAAGTTGTAACTGCAGTTGGATAATGGCCGAAGCGTTATTTGAAACTAATTACAATCCCCTCAATTTCCTCGTTATTCCTCCACTTTGTACAGGAGGCAAAGTGCAAGGAACTGCAGCCAACTTTAAACGAAGTGGATTGGAAATAAGTCAGTGCAGATTGCAGAATGCTGATATAAAATGTCCTGGCAGGACATCCAGGACTCAGTGAGGTGATTGGTGGGGCACTGGTGAAAATCCCTTCAGTCTGAGAGATGGACCTGAACTCAGTTTGGAATGGATTAGAATAAAGGCCTCCACTATCGAGCACATGGAAACATACAATGTGAAATGTGGCTAAACAGATTTAGCCAACTCCCAAACATGCAAGATCACAGGGTGAACTGATCCGGATTTCAGTATTAATTGGCTACTCTCAGAAGTCACATGGAGATGGTTAATGTAAAAATATCAGCACTTTGCACTGAGGTGAGACTGAGAAATAATCTTGACACAGTGTAAAGGGGGCTTTAACTCTGCACTTCTAATTGTGTGGTACCTGAATTCCTGATGGAGAATGTAGAAGGAGCTTTACTCTGCATCTAACCCCATGCTGTACCAGCTCTGGGAGTGTTTGGTGGGGACAGTGTAGAGGGAGCTTTACTCTGTGGCTAACACTGTGCTGTACCTGTCCTGGGAGAGTTTGATGCTGTCATTGACAATGAAGAAAGTTCCTCATTGAAACAGTGAAGAAGATAATCAGTCAGGGCTCCTGCTCTCCATAACTGTTCATGATTGTCTTTATGGGTATTAAACGTGGACGGGATTAAAGCTCAGCTGTGATGCTTCTGATGTTCAATAGCCTTCCAACACCTGCTCGGATGGGGTAATAGAGAGTTGCAGCGGGAGTCAAGAGACACTAAATTAATGAGAAAATAAAATTATCTTGTTACCCTATTCCATGATGAAAACCTTAATCAGCTAGATATCGCCAGGCATTTTGTAAGCATTTTCATGAGTCAAATGCTGGAACAGTTAGTGACTGATCCAGAGCAGTTGTAACCATACTCCCCACTCCACCCTCATACCTCAACAATTCCACCAATCACTAAAAAGCCTCCATACTGATACTTTGTGATGTTGGGGAGGGAAGAGCAATAAAAGAGGCGGAGAATGGCGGTGTGGGGGAAGGGGTGGGAGGGGAGGAGAATGGGGGAACAAGGGAGAAAATCTCAAACAATTTCCTTGCAGCGATTATTGAAACCACCTTGCTTGGTCAGTGGCATAAGAAAGAGCGAGGGAAAATGGAAGCAAAATATCAAAGAGAAACAGAAACCCATCATAAGAGTTCTCACAAGGAGTTATGGAAGATTAGTTAGAGAGTCTTCCTACAATAGCACCAACTCCCTTGAATTCTCACATTTAGTGCACGGGTGACTCTCACCCTCCCTCCACCAACTGGGAGGAATCAAATCATGGTCACTAATAACAGGTACCTTTGCCTTGTGAGAAAACTCGGGTGTGCCTTAATGCAGACTTCAAGCGACTTAGAAGTCCTCTTACTCACAAACGTTTAAACCTAGGGTGGAACACAGGACAATGTACCAGCAAAGTCCTCAGTTCACTGGCATAGAGGAGCCATTCACAGCCCTCGAGCTTGATCCAATAAAATAAACCAAGAAATATCTGACATTCTTCTCATTCTTGCCCATTCCTTAATGACTATTGTTTGTGCTGATTGTAAGGACTCCTTGTGGAGATAGACAGATACGCACACATGCATGTATGTACGTGTACACACACACACACACACACACAGACACACACACACACACGGAGAGACTGAATGTTGACAAATACAATTTTTTCTAAGTACAGACTGATTTGAACAGCTCACAAATAGCAGTGCCCCTCTCCTGTCAATTTGGTTTTGAAAAGCCTACAAGCTTTTTAATGAGAACTGTTCTTTCCACTCATGCAGTAAGAGCCCAATTAGAGGTGCCTACTGTTTGGGCACTGCCCATGCATAGATTTGCCATCTGTTTAAAGGTATTTAAGCTGCTAACTTACAGGAGGCTATCAGCACATGACAGCTGGTTTCAGGGGTGGGGTGCGGTGGTGGGGGGGAGGGGGTGGGGGGTTTGAAAAACTCAACGTATGTCACACACAAGATCTATAAGCAGTGAAAGGCTGTTGTGTTTTTTTTAAACACTAAGAAACCTCGGTAAAGAGCCAAGATTAATTGCGTTGGATGTCACCAGGGGTGAAAGAAGTAAAAGAAATAGTCAAAGCAAAGCAAGTGATAGAGATTCGGTGATGCAAAGACAGAGGAAGATAAGGAATTCTACACGGTCTGTAGGAAAGTAGGTGATGGCTCCATTTAATGTTGCTCAACCACTTCAGTCATGAATAACTCTATATTATCATGCAACTCCTTCATTAACAATGCTTCCCCATTTGTACCGTGGGTGATTAAACAAGGGGAAGGCTCGCAATGGTCTATCTGGTACCAGCTCAGCAATGTTTATTCCTAAATAGTCAGGACTAGAATACGAGTGTCTCGAGAGTGCAATCAATTGCATTGTGTCCTAGTGATCACTTTGAGGAACTTGATGAAAGTCATAAATTATATCTAATTCACGACTTCTTGAGCCTTCTCAACTCCAAACGACAGTAAGGGATTCTCTCAATGTATATACACTTTCGGTGTCATCCTGCAAAAATACCCTTTGAAATGGTGCCAAGCATGGGATAAAATGCTATTTCTTGTACAGATTACCCTCTTTCAAAAAGACAGTGGTCCCCAAAGTCAGCAGTCATTAAGGAATCAATGTCCTGCCAACTCTAAATCACAATCTTTCCCAAACAGCTGAGGCCTGCTCCACAATAAACACAAGCGCAAGCGGCCCATTGCCAAATAATAATCACTAGATAAGAGCTCCCGCAATGTATTTAGTCAAAAAACCAAGGCTTGTCAATCAGAGGCTGTACCATACTTGGGTGTGGGGGGGGGAGGCACAGGGTCTGTTTATATTGGGGAGGAGCAGTCTGCCTATGAAGGCAATGCTTCCTGTGCTTTACAAGAGCTACAATACAAAACACAGGTCTCTGTGCAACTAGCAGATACTCACCTCTGGGACTGCACTAAGACCAGTATTATATGCAAAAATAGGAAGGGGCACAGTGTTCTGATGAAGGAAGTTGAGGGGTGCAAGGGGGAAGGGAGGAGATGACAGTCAGAATCCCAAACCAGGACGTGAAGTTTAAACTGGCTAAGACAGATAGTGAATTGTTTTAAAATAAATAATTGTACTCGATATTGGTGTATCTGTGGGCGCAGCAACATGCTCCTGATCACCACCCCTCTCTCTGTAGCTCACAGACTGAATTGCAGATGCCTGTCCTCAACTGGACAGATGAACACATAGACCTTTGGTGGAGATTGAGCTGTTGCCAGCCATCTCCATAAGACCATAAGACATAGGAGCAGAAATTAGGCCATTCGACCCATCGAGTCTGCTCCACCATTCAATCATGGCTGATAAGTTTCTCAACCCCATCTCCTTTTGGATAGCACAGTCTGAAAACTTTGAAAATGGAGGTAGAAATGATGGTTTATGAAAGCACAAGTCTGTTATTTCAACTTAGTCCCACATCACAAGACACAGGGCTAACAGTTAATTTAGGTCCTCAATCAATTTTCATCAGCAGAAAATTTCATAACTCCAGTTCTGATCCCATTCACCCAAATCCCTTCACCCAATTTGCAGAGTTAGGAAAAGAGGCCAACTCGATTAGCAGGGAGGATGTCACTGCAGAGAGTCCCAGCTCATGTTTGAGGGAGAGAGGGAAAATTATGGAGACCCCAGCCGTTCCCCTGGAAGCACTATGGCCTCAGAGGGGTCAGGGCAGTTTTATCCAGGGCTTTGTTCACTATTCATGTGGATGAAACTGGGGAACATCACATAGTCAGGGCCAATGAATGAATAACTCTCATGGGGAGAAAGGCTACTTGGACAACGTATCAGAGGATCGGATGATGCATATTAGTATTTCGGCAAGAGGGCAGCAGAAAGTTAAACAGAAAAAAAATAAATACAAACAAACAACTTTGATATAGTACAGTGTAAACAATTAAACCGCAGCAAGAGCTGAGGTTGGAAGTCATTGAAATCTTTGTTGAACCCAATTACATGTTTTCAACAACTTAACTCCTGTGTGATGTCAGGAGTTTAAATGGAGGGCGGGGGGGGGGGGGGGGGGGGGGGGGGTGCGGTTAGAGAAGGGGAAAGAACAGCCCAGATCTTCAACCAGAACCTTTGTCAAGTTGGATCATTATATGAGTTCAGTTGCGAAATAGTGCAGAACAATTCATGTTTTACTTCTGGATAACGTCGGCCGCAATAGATCAAATGTCTGTAATGTTATGCACAACTTTAACAGAAAGGGAAAATCTGCA